>NC_091752.1:57102219-57389719 GCF_043380555.1 Nothobranchius furzeri
AGTATCATTTCTATAGCGCCTCTCAAGATAAAAATCATGAGGCGCTTCTCAAAAGCACAAAATGTAAAAATATAAAAAAGCATTTAGAAAATGTTTAAAATACATATTTAAAATGAGCAAAAATTGGCAATTGTGATTAAAAAATGTCAAGAAAGAGTGAACAGGAAAGAGGGAAATCAGCAGTGTTGGGCAAGTTACTTCAAAACTGTAATGCATTAGTTGTTACCCTCATTTTAATGTAATTGATTACATTACAATATTACTGATTTTAAAATGTAAGGCATTACACTACTTTGGCATTACTTTAAGTTACTTTCACCAAAACAACTTCAATATGAATCTGGTAATGTGACGCTCAGTGCTTTAAAATGATTGTTTATTAAATAAAAGCAACAACAATCTGTACTCTCAGCACGCTGCCATCTTAGATTAACTGAGCAGGGAGTGGGGTGGTGGGGGCTCCAAGCCTATATTTGCCCTGGTCCCCAAATGCCTTGATACGGCCCTGGATGTGGGACTGACTTCTGGGGTGATCTGATTCTATCACATGTATAAAAATTAAATGCTTATCTATTATTGCTTTTCACTGGTAAAAATGTGTATTGGGGCTAAATCTACCTACTTTTTTTCTTTTCAAGCTCTTTGTTTTGTTTTCTTGACTTTATTTGAATAATTTCTGGCCCTTTCTCTCTCTAACCTTCCTGCATGCTGCATGTTTTCACCATCTTCCAGAAAAACAGTTTCCTAGATTTCTAATCAGCCAAAGGGATCTACCGAACGCAAAAAAAAGCTTATATTGTTTATTAAATAAAAGCAACAACAATCTGTACTCTCAGCTCCCGCAGCAATGAGTCGAAATCACCGAGCGAGGGCACAGATTATGAACTCAGCTGAAGCAAAGCACGTCAGAAATGTACAGAAAGTACAGAGAATACGAACGATCGCAAGTGAATGACTTTGTTTTGGTGGAGCGATTTTGTGAATATAACAGCGGCCGCGCGCAGGACACAGCTGGAGTATTTGAGCCATTACCGCTGCGTCCTCTCTGCTCATAGAATGCCCACAAAGCTGAGTCCATAAATGACGCAATATATGTAGATACCGGATCTTTATTTTGGGCTTTCCACAATTTTAATTTTTAAGAAACCCACATCTTGATTCTGGGTTTAAAAATGCATTGTAATTACTGCGTTACTGACAATTGTACTGAGTAAATATTACCATTTTCTTTCCCTGTAATGCCTTACATTACCAAATTACAGCAAAAAGCAATGCATTACAGTAATTAATTACTTTTGTACCGCGTTACTCCCAACACTGGAAATCAGTGGATCAAGATAAAGACGTGTTGATTTTTTCCGGGTCCAAGGCGATTAAAATCAGAAGAGGATAAATCCTCTTTTTCTGCGTCTCCATAAAAGTATTTATAAGCGTTTCTAACCGCTTTAATAATCAAAGCACCTGCTACCAACCCAGTAACGGCAAACATGGCCGTATTTCTTTGAGTTTTTGATTGTTTTATGCTCTGACATGTACAATCAAGGATCGTCATGTCCAATCTGTCACACCCTGTCCTGTCTCCCCTCATGGTTTAGTCATGTGTCTCTGTTAATTGCTCCCACCTGCCTCTCATTTTCCAATGACTGTGTTTCGTATTAAAGCCTTTAAACCATTCCTGCTTGTCTGCCTGCCTGCCTTTGCACCCGCGTGTGGATCCTGCCTCAGCTTCACTCACCGGCACGCGTCTGATAGAAACAATGATCCAACACGAGACAAAGAACTGAAGGGGTTTAAATACAAGAGGTTGGGAACTTGGGTGATTGGAAAATGAGAGGCAGGTGGGAGCAATTAACAGAGACACATGACTAAACCATAAGGGGAGACAGGACAGGGTGTGACACAACCAACTGAATTTACCACAGGATGACTCCCGTTGAAGGAACACTTGGCAGTTTAGGCTTGTTTTAGCACCCCCTAGTGTCCGTTAGTGAAACCAAACGTAAAACTTATCTCCTCGCTGTGCGTTCGTATTTTTATTTTAA
This sequence comes from Nothobranchius furzeri, assembly GCF_043380555.1. Classification (NCBI taxonomy): domain Eukaryota; kingdom Metazoa; phylum Chordata; class Actinopteri; order Cyprinodontiformes; family Nothobranchiidae; genus Nothobranchius; species Nothobranchius furzeri. The sequence continues at coordinate 57,104,262 of NC_091752.1, forward strand.
CACCTTAATCTAACAGCTGAAATGTATTTTCATTAGTGTCTACAGGAGTGATTCATCACTAAATAAAACAAATCAGCTGTGTTCATGATCTAATACATGCAAGAAGCTGGAAGCAGACTGCAGCGCCAGGTATGTCAGCTCCTTTTTCTAAGTCCAGCGGGGAGTGGCCCAACACTCTAAAGTTGCAAGTGCGGTATTTTGGCCACAGAGGGCAATGGGAGTCTGAGTGGCATTTCATTAAACCTGTAAAGGGTCATTTTAGCACATACTGGGTCAAGAAAATGATTTAAAAATATGAAAAATTGGCAAAGTATGGCTTTAAACTTCAGAAACATCTGAAGGAGGATCAGTGGAAACAGGATGCAACAAGACAACATTTAGAGCTTGATGGCAAAGGCTGTGAATATTATACATGATATTTCTCAGTGATCTTTATTTTAATAAATAAAAATATATTCAAATCATCATTATGGGTGTTGTGTGTGGAATTTAGACTATTTTGGTATAAGGCTGTAATATAACAAAATGAGAGAAAGGTGATGTTCTCTGAATATTTTCTGAATGCACTGTATTTTGGAGAAATTATCATGCTTTTAAAAGGGATATTCCACCCCTATGTGAAGATTGGTCTACTTCCATTTTCCCCACAGTTAGAAAAGTGAGAAAAAGCATTTAGTAACCAACACAGAAATTCTCCTGATCTGGCAGCAGTACGTCTGCTTTTTAGCTTAGCATCAACAGTGAATGACAGATACTAGCATTTTGTGTGCAAAAGTGATTAAAAATAGTCAACGCAAATTGTTCTTGGTGAGCTCAATAATCGTGTCGACGGAAAATATAAAGTAAAAAGTAACACGAAGGATTTGCAGGAGCCGATTTAGACTTGGAACTACATTACGACAAAGCACCACTGTAACCTGCCGCTGCATGGCGTATGGATATAACACAGCGGTCCAAAAAACCTCCGGCTTCTGTAAACAAACATCTGTGGGAATAACGTGAAATAGGCTGCAGCTGTATATCTTTGGCTCATTTTCACATCCCTTTGCTACATAAGTAAGGCTTTTTCTTGTATTACACCTGTATAATAAACTACGAAAAAAAATACTGTGCAAATCACACGTAATTTTTGACCGCTGTGTTATATCCATGCGCCATTCAGCAGTGGTTACAGTGGTGCTTTGTCCAAAAGTAGTCCCAAGTCTAAATTGGCTCCTGCAAGTCCTTTGTGTTATTTCCTCGTTTTTATTTGCAGTCAACATGATTATTGAGGTCACCAAGAATAATTGGTATCATTATTGAGTAATTTTAATCACATTTGCACACAAAATGCTAACTTTTGCTATTCACTTCCATTGTTTATGCTAAGCTAAAGCAAATGAACTGCTTCCAGATCAGGAGAATTACTGCGTTGGTTACTAACTGCTTTTTTGTTACTTATTCAACTGTGGGGAATATGGAAATAGACCAAATTTCACTTAGGGGTGGAACATCCCTTTAAATATATTGAAACCCCATCAACAAATTTGCCAACTTTTGATTATGACCAGATTGATAGTTTTGAAATTTTGGCATTGCTGTTTTTTTCTACAGCGCCGTGTTTTCAAAATAAATAATTTCACAGGATCATTTTACCGTTGCACAAACTCCAAAGTCTTTGCTGCCTCATCTTGATATTGCAGGTTGAAGATGTAAAATGTGGCAGACACCGCTGCAAGCCCTGTTGAAAATGTTGGCAGGACCCCCTCAAAGATGACATGGCCTTTAGCACTGACCATCCATCCACTCAGTTTTTGCTCATTGCCACCTGTGGTGGACAAAGATGAACGTTTTGTTACATTTTCTCTCAAATTTTTATCCACACAATATTTTAAAGCATCAGAACTTCATTTAAGGTCAGCAAGACAATTCTATTCTAGTAAAGGCTTTTTAACAATGTTAGGCAATTATCTTTGGATCTCCTTTTTTACAAGTGTTTATATTCTTTTTACATATATACATATTAAGCAACTTTAAGCGAAACATGTGAATAGTGCTAATCAGTTCTGAACTCACTCAAAATCAGACGAGGGCTGGCTGGCAAACTTAGGCTGGTTTCGACATCCGCTGCCGTTGCAAACTCCTGTAAAACATGGACAAGTGTACATTAGCAAGACAGTATGCATATACATACAAAAATGGACGAAGCTCATAATATTTATGTGCAATAAGCCTACATCAGTAGTCAGAATCAGCCCATCAGGGGACTCCTTGAAGTGAGCCATCAAAAGCTGGACAACAAGGAATGTTAGATCATCAGTTTCTTCTTGTGCCAGGATTGTCTGGACATTAGCAGTCTTGACTTTAGTGCGGAAGTACTCCACAATGGCATTAGCAAACTCCTCAATTGACAGTTCCAAGGCACGGAGGATGGCAACATCAGTCAGCAACTCAAAGTGAGAAAAAATTCCACGTTGTGTAAACAGGTATGGCCAGCTGGTTTGCAGATCAGTTAAGGAGGGAGCAGGGATCCTGTTTATATGTTTGCGCTGAAGGCTAAATGTGGTGTTCATCAAATCAGTCACTTCGGGCCTATCCTGTCTGTTAATGCCATACTTGCTGTGAGTGCTCTGTAATCTTTGACGTTTCTCTTCCACTGTGTCATCAGTTTCCTCTGGAGGAAGTTCTGGCTGTAATCTTGTACATCCATACATATCAGTTGGTCCCCGCTTGCAAGTGATTCGGACACAATCACGCTGCCATCTTTTTATTATTTTTACAAAATGCAGGACCAGAGCGGATACGGTTTGGTTAGAAAAATGAGACAGTCCAAATGTTACAGTTTTTTTCGATTGCTAAAACACGTTTTTCAAAACTGCACACACAAAACCCCAAACATAACACACAAATTCCTAAACCGTGGCTTCCCTTTGCAACAAAACCCTGCCATCACGCATCTTAACATGTTCCCAAAATGGAACACGTGTTTTCATTGGTAAACACAGCCACATTTTCACATGACACATACATACCATTCATTGCTAAAACACAAGTAGCCTTTGGGTGAACACTACCAAGCATGGAAAGAACACTGAAGAGCAAAACTGAAAACACAATTGTCTAAATGGAACACAATGAATTACACACTGAATGTATGACAGTGCCCACTTTTCTCTGAGGCCTAGTCCACACATAGCTGGTTTTTTTTAAACGAATATCCGCCCCTCCAAAAACTTGCATCCACACCACCTCGTTTAAAAAAAAACTCTGTCCACACGTACCCTGATAAATACGTTGTAAAGGACATGCCAGACCTGTAGGCGGCAGTACTTCCCCCGTTCTTAACCTCGTCCTTCGTCTGTGGTCTTCTGCAAGGAGCAGTAATTCCGCTTGCAAAAACAAGCAAGCAAAAAGCGCTTGGACAATTGATAAAGCGAGCGCAGCTCTGAGGGCATCCATGCTGTCAGCTAGTGTAAACACAGGTCGCACATGTGATGTCAGCATTTTTCTGTCACGGAAAGTGACGTTGTGGACCTTAAAACTCCGGTTTTGTCTGTCCACACGCAGACACCCAAAACGGAGAAAACGCAGATCTTCACTTTGGCCGGAGTTTTTAAAAAGATCCATTTTCGTGTGAAAAAACTCCGTTTTCGTGTGGATGACAGGCCAAAACGTAGAAAAATATCTACGTTTTGGCAGATCCCCGGCTACGTGTGGACAGGGCCTAAGACAAACATTAGACATCACACAAATTTTGAAACAAAACATTTTATTTTTACAGTTAACCCCCCACCCCCACCTCCTCTCCCATTCAAGCATAATCATGGGCATCATGCCTCCTGTCTCTGTCTGGCCAGAGGGCCTCATCAACATCACAGGCGATGTCCTCCTGGTCCAAATAGCACTGGAAGTACTGCCTCGAGTGCCTCATCAAGCCCTGACAGGCCTCAAAGGCCACATCTCTGCAAGCCTCCTCCATGGCTTGAAGCAGTGGGACCTTGCTCTGTGGATTCCTTTCGTACACCTTCCACCTCCAGGCTGATAAAAAACTCCCCAGTGGGATTGAGGAAGGGGGAATAAGGTGGAAGGTATAAAATGGAAAACCGTGGGTGGTCCTGAAACCACTCATACACCTGGGTAGCCTTGTGGAAACGTACTTTTATGCTGCAGTCCCTGATTGCAAATTGCTCGCCAGACCCGACAGTTTAGAGATTTGAATATTTGTGTGTTGTTGATTGAAGCTTTGAGAATTTATGTGAGAAGTGTTTGTAAACCTGAAAATTGTGTGTTGTGTTTTGACAGCAAGGTAATGTGAAATTGACATCAAAGTTTAAAGGAGGAAAATCAGAGTTCAAATATGATAAGGAAATCTTAAGTAGTGATAAACTGAGTCAAGCGATTGGGAACAGAAGTAGAGGTTGTGAAAACTGTGCCTCATTTTTGCTTTTTGAGTTTTAGCAATAGAAAAAACTGTAATAGGGCCACTAATAGCTTACTGCTATTATGGACCAGTCCGAAGTCGGCATAAAAAGTGTTGGTACCAAGCCCCCACAATGCGGCTCAAAAATTGAGGCCAACCCGGAAGTAGCAAAAATTGCAGTTCCACCCTCATCCGCTGGGGGCTGGTGTCAGAAGCGAGCAAATCCTCATTGACTCCCATGTTAAAAATACCAATTTCACAGCAGAAATAAACATGTTTACAGCCTGGTACCAAAACATGTTTTTGGTTTAAATTATCTAGTTTACACTCATGACAACTCTGAGGGGGGTGAATTTTTTTCTCACTCTTCTGTTTAAGTGTATTGAAAGACTAAAATTCTGCATAATTAATGAGCATCCGACACACGTGACCACAGAGCTAGCTCCGTGGAAAGGCCTCAGTAGAGCCTTGGTCAGGCCTGGAAACTGTTCTGGGATTTTGAGTCTCTGTGTTTGTGTGTTCTGTTTTGGATGTTTTTGTGCAATTGTTGGACAAAATGACTTGCTGTGGCATTAATTGCAGTAATAGAGCGTCCAAGGAGTCTCCACTTCATTTTTTTCGGTAAGTAAAATTATATTTATGTATTTTAGGTCACTGCCGAGCTGAGCTTAGATTTTAACTGTTTAACCATGAAATTTAAATGTAATAGGGTAAAACCCAGTGCATTTAACATAATGCTGCACTTTAGAAAATGGGTTGGAGCTGGGTTCCGACTATCGGCTTGTGGAGCTCTCGGGAGACCAATGTTTTCCACCCGTCCTCCCCTCCCCGCAGCTCCGCGCATCTCTGATCGCGGCTTCTGTCTGCTGCGCGGTAGAGCCCTGCACGGGCCTAAAATCTGAGCCCGTGTTCGGCCCGGCCCAAGGGGGTGGAGCCCCAGCCTGACCCGGCCCGAAAAGGTTTTCAGGAGTCTCTGGCCTGACCCGAGCCCGACTTTTTTTAACCAACTAAATGAAAATAAAGTGCGTCAATCCTGACCAATGTGTTAAAAGATGTGCAGGATCCGATCAATTTGTTTTTCCCTCATTTACCGACACGGAGATAACAGCGCAGGCTCTTGGTGGTAATCAAGTTAAATTTTATCTCTTTCCAACAATTTTCACAAGAAAACAGAACAGTTAAAGCAGGGCTTGTGTTATTGGAGCCTATGGAAATGAATTGTCCAGTATATATGTTGATGGTCGGTACTGTTGGCCCAAAAAGAATGTCCACCAACCACGGTACGCCTGATAGAGAGCCCAGCAGTGGCACTGATGCACATTAATAGTTATTAATGAAATATCTCACTAAAGAGCCTCCAGTTCAGATGCTAACACTAGCGTGAATGTACAAAGATGAAAAACGAAAACGTGGTCCTACATGACAAATCTAAAATTCCAGTCATTAAAAATAAATATTTAACTTTCCACCATAAAACTCCTAAAATTACTATGGTGCAAGTGATGTTTCATTTTGTGTCATGTTTTGTAAGTATGCTAAACTTTGACAAGTGGGTTTCTGATGATCTATATATTGACTTAATACTAACCAAAACCATGATTTACATTCTTAAGAGTGATAAACTCACCCTTCAGAAGCTTTCAAGTTGGAGGATGAAGAGTGATTGTCTTCTTTTTCTTCTTCTTCAACGTAACTGGCTGTTCAAGTTGACAACTTCAAAAATGTGCTTCAAAGGAAATACTGTATTAGACCAGACAGGTTTTTTGCCGTAATTTTCCAGCTGTCATTATTCAACAGAAAAAACATCAGATTTAACATTATCCTACCGTAATTTGGAAAAACGGTATGTTACTGTTGGAATTCTGCAGTAAATTTACAGAAATTTCTGAGTGTACGAGTTGACAAGAGATCCCCGAATCCTCTCATCCTTCCAGCTAAGCTTAGCTGACTGACTGACAAAGGGGTTCTAGCGCCCTATTTATAGGCTGGCAGGATGACGTCACAAAGCGACGTCATAAAGCGTAAACAGGCAGCGTCACGTGCAGCGTCACGTGCAGCGCCACGTGCGTTTTCAGCGTTTGTGACATAAAGGTGTGTGTGTGTGTGTGTGTGTGTGCGCGCGCGCACACTCTGACTCAAATATAATGTGAAAAAATAAGTCACGCAACATTTTCCACAAATGCACATGCTAATTCTGAAGTTCACACTCTGTGGTTCACAAATATAATTTGTAAGAACACTTGTAATATAAACTCACAGATCATACGAATTGCTGAACGTGCATTTACGAACAGCTTCTCATTTGTGAACCTTCCTGAGTTTGTGAGTGAAATCTATCGCGTCAGACCCGTGTCACAACCCGTGCACGCGCATTGGGTCCACAGCACGCGTGTGAACGGGACTCGCGAGCGAAAATATACATGGCAGCGCGCGCGTGAACGGGACTCGCGAGCGAAAATATACATGGCGAGAGGTCATTTGTGCACTGAGAGGGAGCAAACTGTGTCTGTGAGCGCACAAGGATGTGCACAAGTGACAAACCTGCGTGCGCGCGTTGCCAACGAGCACACGGCAGAGGAAAACGTGCGCGCGCGGCAGCCTCTCTGCGCGCTCGGCAGCCTCTGCACGCTCGGTTCCTAATTCCGCTCGCTCGGCTGTGAGGAGTTTTGGCACTCTGGAGGCGTGGCCTGTGGCAGATCTTCCCTATCCTCTGATTGGTTAGTTTACCCCGCACTTTACCCTCTAGCTATCTATATAAAAAAATCTGATATTCAGCAGTTGCTGGCATAGCTCAGCTGGGAGAGCGGGTGACTCTCACTCTGGAGGATCCAGGTTTGAGTCCGGCCAAGTAACATAGAGTTGATGTCATAGTATTCTTTCCTAATTCCTGTGATATTATTTTACAGTTGTGACCGTTCAACTGTCATTAAATGTCCGAATGTTTGCTGGGCAGTGTTTTAAAAAGTGCACATAAGCTAGATGGTTTAAACCAGGTAAAAATAGACTTGTGGGTGTAGGTATGTTCAAGTTTAAAAAGTTCTTGCCTCATTAATGTATTGTTTATTTTTTTCAGCATTTAATTGACAAATTATCCTTTCAAATAATTAATTGATGAGTTACATAATTGTCCATTTAGAATTGTTGAATGGACTGAGTCAAGTTTGGTGCACTTTACATATTTCAAAACATGTTTTTTTTTATTATGCATATAAATAATTTTAATGTTAATTTATTGAAATATTTCTATTTTTTCATTACCTCACCCTTGTTTTGACAAAAACAAGACCTTGCTGGATAATATCACGGAGAAACTATTTGTTCACAGTACTTGGCTCAAAGAGGATCTGTATACCAAAGGAGGAGATGCTCAGAAATCTGTCTGCAGATTGTTACAACCCAGACTGGAAGTGGTGGGCTGTAATAAGAAAGGAGACCAAACAGAGGAGTGGGGGTTCAACAACTGATTTATTTAACCAAAGTAAGGATTTACTAAAGCAGATCAGTGCAGTCAAGAATTACTGGTGTTTGGGTAGTCCTGAACGTGTTGTGATGCCCCCACCGTCTCATTGGGTTTTCATTTGTGTTTAATTGTGTTTTTCTTCTGTTGTAGGCAGCTCGTTAAGCAGCCTTGGAGGCACCTGGGCTCAGGGTGTGGTGCTGCCTACAAAGCCTACTGTTTTTCTGCTTTCACTGGGTCTCTCCTGTGTGGTGGAGAGTCCTCACTGGCCATTTTCTGTTCACTAACTTGCTTTAGTAAATCCTTACTTTTGTTAAATAAATCAGTTGTTGAACCCCCACTCCTCTGTTTGGTCTCCTTTCTTATTACAGCCCACCACTTCCAGTCTGGGTTGTAACAATCTGCAGACAGATTTCTGAGTATCTCCTCCTTTACACAGATCCTCACTGAGCCATGTACTGTGAACAAATAGTTTCTCCATGATATTATCCAGCAAGGTTCCGTTTTTGTCAAAACAAGGGTGAGGTAATGAAAAAATAGAAATATTTCATTAAATTAACATTTAAATTATTTATATGCATCATTAAAATAAAAAAAACATGTTTTGAAATATATAAAGTGCACCAAACTTTACTCAGTCCATTCAACAATTCTAAATGGACAATTATGTAACTCATCAATTAATTATTTGAAAGGATAATTTGTCAATTAAATACTGAAAAAAATAAACAATACATTAATGAGGCAAGAACTTTTCTCTCTCTCTCTCTCTCTCTCTCTCTCTCTCTCTCTCTCTCTCTCTCTCTCTCTCTCTCTCTCTCTCTCTCTGGAAGCCCCACTCTAAGGGAGTTTGCAGTGTATTAGTGAGTCATATATTGTACAATCACAGTCATAAAGTTTTCAACCAGTAGTTTTATTTCAGTATGTATTTTTCCAGTATCACAAAAAATGTAATTTTATATGGTTAAAACCATCTAGCTTATGTGCACTTTTTAAAACACTGCCCAGCAAACATTCGGACGTTTAATGACAGTTGAACGGTCACGACTGTAAAATACCTGAAATTAAGAAAAATTAACATGACATCTATTGCATTTTCCTTGCCCGGACTCGAACCTAGATCCCCCGGGGCGAGAGTCACCTGCTCTCCCAGCTGAGCTATGCCAGCAACTACTGAATATCAGACTTTTTTATATAGATAGAGGGTAAAGTGCGGGGTAAACTAACCAATCAGAGGACAGAGAAGATCTGCCACAGGCCACGCCTCCAGAGTGCCAAAAGCCCTTACAGCCGAGCGAGCAGGAGTCAGAAACCGAGCGCGCAGAGAGGCTGCCGAGCGCGCACAGAGGCTGCCGCGCGCGCACGTTTTCCTCTGCCGTGTGCTCGTTGACAACGCGCGCACGCAGGTTTGTCACTTGTGCACATCCTTGTGCGCTCACAGACACAGTTTGCTCCCTCTCAGTGCACAAATGACCTCTCGCCATGTATATTTCCGCTCGCGAGTCCCGTTCACACGCGCGCTGCCATGTATATTTGCGCTCGCGAGTCCCGTTCACACGCGCGCTGTGGACCCAATGCGCGTGCACGGGTTGTGGCACGCTTTAAATGCCATAGAAATCCGTGTGGTGCATTCACGAACAGCTTCTCATTTGTGAACCTTCCTGCATTCGTGAGAGAAATTTGAGACGCTCCTAACGTCGCAGATCAACAAACGTCACCATTGGCTAATGAATCTGTCAATCAAATATATGATTCTGCCAGGGCTGTTCGCTTTCAGCCAATCATATGGCTCCTTATGTTACGGAACAGATCTGCTGTGCGCATGCGTATTGCAGTCAGTTCACACGGCAGAGCGGGATGGACCGGTCACAATCTGTGAGTAACAGTTTTATCTTATTCCCTCGTTGTAATTGATGTAATGTTATAGAATTACGAGTAGAAGCGTTCTTCATTGTCAAGTAAAATGTTTTATGTTCAATTCAGTCCAGACGTTACGTGAAGTCTGGTCCATTCTTCATCTAGTTTAACATCAAGCTAAACTCAAGCGAACATTTGTTTAGTTAGCGTGTCTAGGTACCATTTTTTTAGGCCACGGTTGTCAAACTCAAGCCCTTGGTCTATTTTTATTTGCCCCGCGAAATCAAATATCAAATATATAATATTAAAACTGGCCCGCCGGGCGATTTTGCTGATAAGACTACTAATCCCACAGTGCTTTGCGGCGTTAGCGCGCGAGACGAAGCAAGCCCTCTTTTATGTTTACGATCGTTAGCATCCATGCTAGTAGAATCAGCGTGTGCAGCGTTACCCTCAGTCTTAAACAACTGAAGATACTCCTCTAAGCGCCCAGTTTACTCAGCGAGTTTCCGACTTTGAACGCCTAGAAAGAAGGTATCTGGCTGGAACAGGTGACTATCAGAGTGGAGAGAACTGAGCTTGAAACATTTGATTGTCATGAACTTTTTCTGCTCCAAAGCATGAAAGTTAATAACTGAGATATTTTCATAGAAGATAATTTCCATTTTTGGTTTTTGTTGTTGGCCTGTAAAAAAAAGATTCAACTTACTCTAAAATGGGAACTGGACAGACTACAAATTGAAGAATAGAATAGAAAATCCCTTTATTGTCCCTTAGTGGGGAAACTGTGATGTCACAGCAGCAATAACGTTCATTACAGAAGCCAAACAGGAGAGTAAAACATAATAATAAATAGTAAACTAAAAGAAAACATAAAACAGACAAACTTAAAATATCCAAAAGGTAAAACAATCTAAATAATGAATATGTACACATTGTAAGGAGTAAAAAGAGTAAATAAAAATTGAGACTTAAGTAACGAGTGATGTGTTTTATTTAAAATGTACTTGCTCGTGTGTAATTTGGTCATATCAGATTCTGTGTTCAGATACAAAAATAAGTTTCTTTCCAATTGAATAACAAGACATCTGTAAATAAACTTTTCAACAAATATTGAGTTTGGCCCGCAATTTTGTCACAGTTTTTAATTTTGTCCCATTGTGAATTTGAGTTTGACACCCCTGCTTTAGGCTGTGCGTGCAGTAATAAGGAGACAGACACTGGCTGAGCCGGTGCATAAATGTTAGATTTTCTGGTGGTGTGCGATAGTTAAAGAAATATTTTTTTTAAATAAAATACATCTTTAAATTTTGGCCAATGAGCTCTGGCACATAATAAACAGAAATACTGCTTCATCATTTCATGTACCTTTGAATCTACAGTTGGTCTTATTTAAAAATGTTTTTTTATTAAAACTATCATAGCTGGAGTGTTAAAAAAATAAAAGTGCCATAAGATATTTGGAAGTTGTTATTTTATTTCTATTACCCAACAGTTATCCAATTCATGTTTGTTCTGTTTTTGTTTTTTTTTTCCTCTAGGAATCATTGAGGCGTGACATCCTTCAGAGGTTTTACGATCGACTGTCAAGCATCTTGGAGAGGCAACCTGTTGATGGGGAAGGGCTATAGTTTGCTTGTCACTATTATTTAGTTTTATTAGGTGCTCTAGGTGACATTGTTGATGTGGGAGGGAGAGGATATACTTTCTGCTCTTTCCGATCTGAATACTATTATCCAGCAGGAAAGAGATAATCAAAAGGCATTAATAACAGTACACGTTGAAAGAGGTTCTCGTGGCCGTCAACGATTGGCGGTGTCACGAGAGGCTCTCGAACACCTTGTGGAAATGGGTCTGCCAACAAGTGTCATTACCAAACTCCTTGGTGTATCCAGAGCAACTCTATTTAGACGGATGTCTGAAAATAATATATTTATTTATATATCTGTATCTGCCACATACAGTAAATGCAGTGATGAGGAACTAGATTATTTTATCACAGTAATTAAGAGCAACATGCCAGATGCTGGGTACAGGGTAGTCCGAGGTGCTCTACTTGCCCAGGGACATAGAGTACAGTGGGACCGACTGTATGCATCCATGCATCGTGCGGACAGTGCGGGTGTACTTGCTTGAATGACACATCTGGGATGTGTAGTGAGAAGGACGTACACAGTTCCTTGCCCAAAGTATATGGTGCACATTGACACCAATCACAAGCTCATCAGGTAATGTCTGTGTGTAATTGGAGATGTTATTTTTTGTTTTGGGAGTTACATTTTTAATTGTCTGTGTTTTAACCCACAATAGAGCGTCCAAGGAGTCTCCACTTCATTTTTTTCGGTAAGTTAAAATCTATTTGTATTTTATGTCACTGCCGCCTTTAAACTAGCTGTTTACCGAAGTAGCTAGCTAACTATCAGTTTAACATGTAGCATGTACTGTTTAACCCATACACTGTACATACAGTTTATTTAACCATGAAATTTAAATGTAAAATACGGTAAAATAATTAAGAGTGCATATTTCAATGGGTAAAAGGGTAAAACCCAGTGCATTTAAGATAAAAATGGGTTGAAATATGACCGCTTGGAGGGACACTTATGTGTTCCATTGTTCCATCCGGTACTCCGCAGCGGTCAGGCCGGGCAGCCTGACCGATGCGGCGGCTAGCTTCTGCGCGAGCTGACCGCTCGTGTAGCTCTCGGACTCTGAGACAGATCTGACCGTGGGGGAAACTGGAGTACCCGGAAGAAAACCCACGCATGCATGGGGAGAACACGCAACTCCACGCAGGAAGGCCACAGCCGAGTTTCAAACCTGCAACTTTCATGCTGCGAGGCAACAGTGCTAACAACTGTGACACCATGCAGCCATTGGTGCCCGAATGTTGTTCTTAACATCAGACACTGGTCCTCCATGTAGGTATCAACCATATAGATCAGGAGAGGGGCAGTTTCAGGAGTTCTGGTCTGCTTCTGGTCCAGCTGATTCTTTAGGTGTTGCTATGATCACTTCACTCGGAGTCATATAGACAGCATGATGGTTTGTGTGATCCACGCGGTTTCACTTACACCCCTTTAATGATCAGGCTGTTTTTATTATTTTTATCAGCTGATAGCAGTTAAAATTATGGTTAAAAAAAACCTTTTATCTGTTTTTGATAACTTAATGCCCAGGAAGAGCATCTTCTCTAGACATTAAATATAACCCAAATGTTTTATTATGAGCAGATCTGATGAAGGTGTAGACAAGCAGTCTGCAAAGTAAAACTTGTTTAGAGTCCAAACTCTTACTAAAGCTTTTGAAAAGAAAAAATGGTTGAATTTTGAGAAATATCCACAGCAGGGGAGCGAGACCTCTGAAAAATGTATATTTTCTCTGAATTCATAGAATAATGTGAGGATTCTGGGAAAAGTTGGGATTCTGAGATTAAAACGTAAATCTATCTAATCATAATTCTGGCAGTTTTTGTGTCCTTCTGCTGTGGAAAGTCGTGCAACATGAAGATACTGAGAAGATGCTCAAAACCTGTATTTTTATTCCATCCATAAATAAAATCATGAGCAATTTTTTAATCCAAATTTGATCCAAAGGTCCATCGTTGGTTCCAGACCCGTTCTAGAACATTCCTCTAATCTTAAAGTCATCATCAGTTTCTTCCTTTTAACAAATATTTATTTGTTCAAATATTTAATATTTATAACTGGAATATTTGTTCCTCCCTCTCCCACTGCAGTTAGTCCTGTCCTGCAACCCTGTTTTTGCAGCTTAGTGAAGCCAACCATCACTAACCTGGGGGTGGTTTTGGACCCAGAGATGTGGATGGACTCCCACATTAGCCAGGTGGTTAGATCCTGCTTTTCCCGGCTTCGCCAGCTACCAAAGATGAAGTCCATCCTGAAGGACGTGTCGTATTTTCTCCCCAAGCCTGACCTGGCCGCAGATATACTGCAGCTCGGTGAGTTGGTAGATAGTGCTTGATGTTAGAAGTCTGTATGCCATCAGATAAACTGGCTCTTTTTTGGGAGGGTGAGGCTTATATTGCAGTACGCACGAGTCAGTAATTTCCGGTAAGTATTTTAAAGCCATATACTTAATTAGTTCTTTGTATGAATTTTTCCTCTAGGTGATCCAGAGAGGCTTGACCTTTGGGTGAGCAACCAGAGAGGGCTGGACTCCCAATTCATTCTCCCGCTTGTGCAGTGAACACTTTGAGAGTCATCACTTCACCACGGACTCCAGGGTACAAACACATTACTTCATATTTTGGTTGAGATTTAAAAAATTGAAGCATTAGCTGTATAACATACCGATGTTACATTGCTGTGTAACTAGAAGAAAATCTTCCCCACCCTTGAATTGTCTGTGACTAGGGCTGTTTAGATGGGAAACAATCATGTTATTAATTTCCATCTAATTCTATGGTTAATTACTCAGAGAAACAATTTAATTTTTGGACAGTCTTTAATGTGTAACTTTATGTATTTGGATGAATGACAAATATTCATGTTAAACTAAAACATTAGGCATTTAGGGGAAAAAAACAAAATAATAAACATTATACAGATGTCAAATAAATCAAACTGTAATTAAACTATATATTTTCAAAGTCTCGATTCTGGATAAAATCCAACAACATATGCTTTATAAATAACAAACACTACACATGCCTTTTACACACACACACACACACACACACACACACACACACACACACACACACACACACACACACACACACACACACACACATGCAAGCACATTCACTCACACACACACACACACACACACAGTGCTCTGGTGTACCAGTGTGTTCTTCAGAAGCTGACCTTGTCTGATGTGTGTATATGTGAATCTCTTTTTTTTAAATTAAGTAATTATGTTTTTTTATTTTAGGGGAGAGTTTGCCTGAAGGACACAGCCGTACCTACAATCTTCTCGTCCTTTAAGGTCAAAAAAACCTGTTCCAAGAAGGGAAGAACAGGTAAGTAGGAATGACAAGGTAAGTTTTGAGAAGGTTGCAGATGTAGATGCAGGTGTTGCATTATATGTTACTATCTATCCCTTAGAGTCTGCATGAACGGGACCTAAGGTGATATTCTAACATTTATGTAAGTGAACACTTGATAAAGTTCAGAGTAAAAGTTACAACATGCAAAATGCATTCTTTCGTTCTTTTTTAAACACAGAAACAGTTTTGTTTACCTGTTTGTAGCTACAGTTTCGCCGACGGCTGCCAGCTTCTTCAGGCTGACGCTGACGGTGGCGCGTCACTTCCTTCTCCGTTTATCTGCGGGCAGCAGAGGACGTTGTCGCCCTCTACTGCCCGCTCTCCCCTCTCCGACGATGCAGTCCCATGCGTGGTCCAGCGTGTAAACTCCGTCGTCCCTGTTCATGGTCCCACATCCACGTCTCCTTATCTCGATTGCTTCCTTGATCCATCTTTTGTATTTTTGTTGTTCGGTGGTTATGATCCGTGTGCTGTCCCAGTCCATTATATGGTTTTCTCTTAAGCAATGATCTGTTACGGCTGACTTTTTTATTGTACTTTCTGCTTCTTCTTTTGCTGCTCTTGTGTGTTTACGATTTGCCTCTTTCTCTTTCAGCTCTTGAATTATGACAATTTCTGCAGAAGATACAATTTTAAAGCTTCTGAGCTTGACTTTAACAGGTTACATAATGCACTTCCAAAACAGTTTATCATCCAAGCCCGAGAATATCTAAAACATCAATGTTCTATTCCAATCCTTCCTATCTTATCTATTAAAGGTCTTCTGTTAACTGACAGAAAATGCAACAATCTTACAATAAGATCAGCCTTAAGTGAATCTCTTTTTCCTGGAAAAACAAACAAAAATAACATAATTTACAAATTTGATAAAATATGTCTTGAGAAAATAAGAACTATCTACCTAAAATTACCTATACCACCGAAAGCTAAAGAAACCCACTTTAAAATAATGAATGCAATCTATCCTTCAAAAGAGTTGTTAAGAGCTCGTTTTAATATTGATAGCAACAACTGCTCTTTTTGCGAAAATCACATAGAAACTATAGATCATATATTTTATGAATGTCAGAAAACACAATTGTTCTGGAAAAAGCTAGAGATGTGGATCAAAACTAAAATACCACTCCCAGTTCACATCACTAAAGATATGATAATATTTGGGATTCTATTCAATAATAAAGATAAAGAACTCTGCTATAATATCATCCTCTGTTTAGCCAAATTTTTTATCCATAAACAACGAAATTTGCAATCATCCCCTGTCTTCAATGTTTTTTAATAGAATTTCAATTATATTTGAAATCCCTCAAACAACTCAACAAATATAGCGAAAATCTAAATAACATGTTAGCTGAACTTCCAAAGTGATTTCCTAATTCTATATGATAAATGCTGTACCCTCATTGAAAGCTGTACTTCAGGGGTGTCAAATATTCGGCCCGCGGGCCGGATCCGGCCCGCAAGCGGGTTAAATCCGGCCCGCGGGATGGTTGTGTAAACTTTATTTTCATACTTTACAATGTAGAGTGAAAATAAACTTATCTTTGTGAGCAAGTTTCCTCTGTAACGAGTATAAATAAAACAAAGCTGCGCTCAAGGCTCACACAAGAACTTGAATCACATCCTGAAGTTGGCCGCCACTCAGGATGTGAGTTCTGATACTGATGTGCTGGTGAAAGCTAAAAGATGTAAAGTAAAATGAGTCAAATATACTTTGCCATGTGATCAGTAAGCTCTTAGAATCACTAAGGAATGTTTTTTTATTTTTTTCAAATTTTCAAGTACACTTCAGGTGTCGTACTTGTACTACACTGTCCTCAGGCTCCAGCCTTGTTTTATATTGATTGTATTAAAACAAAGAAAACAATCTGAAGTTTTTATTTTTTTTTATTTACCGGTCCGGCCCACTTGGGACTAGATTTCCCTCAATGTGGCCCCTGAGCTAAAATGAGTTTGACACCCCTGCTGTACTTGTTCTTCATGTTCTTTTGTCTCTTGTTGTTCTCTTTTACTGGATACTTACAAATGTTATAACTGCTCCTTTTGAATTTAAGTTTTGAACTTAACATTGTCAAGGTGCCATGTTTGTTTGTAAATTTAATAAAGTAAAAAAAAAATAGTTCGCCTGGGTGTCGTCACTCGATCCCAGCCTTACAGCCCCACCCTCAGCTCCTCCTCTCTTCCCTTTTATGGAATTGTCTGGGCTGGACGGAACCTGTGACACGGTCAAAATGGCGGTGATGGCCACCTCCCATTATAGACAAAAAACGTTATTGGAGCCTATGGAATCGTTTTGTCCAGTATGTACAGTCTATGGAGGAAACCAGAATGGCTGGAGAAAACCCACACTCAAAGCAGGCTGTGGCTGAGATTCGAACCTGCAACCTTCTTGCTGTGTGAAAGCAGTGAATGAAAATACTTTATTACTCCTACAGTGGGAAAAATTCACAAATTGCTTTATTGATTATTGAGTTTTTTATAGATTCATGAAGGCTCATTGTGTTAAAGTACAGAAAGTTACCTTTGGTCCATCTGCAGTAGAATGTGGGGGCATTCCAGTGGACTCATAATTTGAGTTAGACATACCACAAAAATAAATAATCTATCATCCATACTTACATTCGACAAGTGATTTTAATTTTAACAATTTAATAGAAAATGTGATTTATGACACCAGATAGTTTAGATTTTTGGGGGGCTCTTGCGTACACTCTGTGTAACAGCGCCCTCTGCCGGACGGGAGTGGTCTGCACACCCACCGTGAACCGTAAACACCGCTGTTCGGATGTGAACCAGAAGCTGCCGCTTCACCGATACGGACCTATCAGTCCGGGACGTTTTTGCTTGTTTCAGCCGGGAGACGGAGCGACCCGGGCCGGTATCTCGACTCTGTCGCGTGCGGTAGGTACCGAGCATCTCTCTGCTTGTTCGTGACGTTCTGACGCATTTCGGCCTGCTGTAGTGTGGCTGGCGCTGGAAACAAATGGATGCTGTTTGTTGACTCTAGCAGCTCGCAGAGGCGAGATGTGTGTCTAAAGAGGAATGTGTGCTGCAGATTTATGTCAACGACACAAGACAAGCTTTAATGTTTGTTTGCTCCATAAGTAATAATAAAGCTTGGCAGAGATGATTGTATAAACTTCGTCTTCGTCTTCCTCCGCTTATCCGGGTCGCGGGGGCAGCATCATACAATCATACAAATTAAAGAGGGCGTGGTCACATCTAGGACAAGATTCAGCAAAACAAGCCACTTCATTTCCTATAACATGAAAGTATTGCTTACTTTTACAAAACCTCCAGCTGAGCTCAGCACCTCGATCAGAGAAAACACGGACCAGTAGAACTAAATCATTTCCATTGACAATATGAAGTAGGCTAAAAGATCTCAAAAAGCAACACATCCTGTTTGGCTCCTTAGAAATTCAAGAGCAGCATTGTAAGCACTGCAGACGCCCTTGGTTACAAACTGGTTGAAGCATCCTTGCTGTGACAACAGAACTCTCCCACTGCCTCTCATTTCTGGCTCATGAACTCTGACCTCACGTTTAGAAGTCAGTTACTTTAATCAAAAAGGTTGCTTGCGATGAATCTGGTTTAAGATCACTGCCAGCACAACTCTCAACAAGTGCATCTTTAAATTAAATGCACGTATAATCACATTGTCTTATTGTCATACTCATTGTGTTTTCTTCATTATACAGGGATATTGCTTGTTGTGATTTTAGGAGAATACGTTGATCCCTGCAGTGCAGACACTTCCATCACTTCAGTGTCACCATGAACTCCTCAGTCACCTTCGCTGCTCTTCTGACTCTGCTTGCTGGGGCAACGATGGCCAGTCAAACTCCTGAGGCAGGTGAGGAGGCCAGACTGGATGCAGGTGGTACAGTAAAGGCTCTGCAGGTGTCTAGGGTCATGTTTTGTATTCCAGTTTTCAGATTAGGAATTAAGTTGACGTGGATCACATTTATGGATGAAATATTTTGGCCAGTGAGAAGTGTGTCTCTGATTGAGCTTCACGTCCTACAGGATGGATGAGCTCGTGGTTAGTCCAAGCCTAGCCAAATCAAGTTGCTGCCTTCTTAAAACACCTTCAGTCTTCCCAAATTTTATAATAGTTCACAATATTATCTGAAAAGTCTCCCATAAATGTTTCATTACACAGTTATTTA
The DNA here is from genome assembly GCF_043380555.1 of Nothobranchius furzeri. Taxonomy (NCBI): domain Eukaryota; kingdom Metazoa; phylum Chordata; class Actinopteri; order Cyprinodontiformes; family Nothobranchiidae; genus Nothobranchius; species Nothobranchius furzeri. Next base: position 57,123,161 of record NC_091752.1, read on the forward strand.
TGTGGGATTCTGTGAATACAAGTATGAATAAGGTCAACAGATGTAAAATATCTGGTACAACAGGGGTCAAGCCCAACTGGAGCAGACTCAGGATACATAGTCAGATTAAATGCCCTAATTGCTCTCCAACTGCATGAGCTTGTATGGAACTGTTGTATAAGATGGTTTATTTGAGCCACTACAGAAATAAACCAGGTAAAAATCAAGATTTTAATTAGTTTTACAGTTTCAACATTAAAGTAAAACCTTCAAGCTTAAGTAAAATCTCGTTGTTCCTAAAAGCAACTGCAACAGTTCCACTGAATTATTATTTTGCATGTTTATAATTCTGAGATTCCTGAGATGGTAACTGTACTCTCAGTGTTCCTGGATAAGCAGCAGGCTTCCTCGCTGATCTCCCGACAGAAGAGGAACGTCGGAACGCCGTCCTCCACTCTGGAGCAGGCTTGCATGGAGAAAGTGTGCACTTATGATGAGGCCAGGAAGTATTTCCAGGACTCCTACCGCACAGTGAGCTAGAATTCCTTTCTTCTCCTGTTTAATCATTTACAGATAAAACCACCGTGCAGCTGCAGATACTCACTTATATGTGTTTTCTCTTCTAGGACATCTTCTGGTCAGTCTACATCGGTGAGTTCTGCATGAAAAACAAACCTTTGCTGCACAGAAATGAGCGTTACTCTACATCATGGACTTGTTCTCTTTTTAGATGGAGATCAGTGTGCAGAGAACCCCTGTAAGAATGGAGCCATGTGTTCAGACAGCGTTGGAGGCTATGACTGCGTCTGCAAAACGGGCTTCACCGGAGTCCACTGTGAAGAAGGTTGAAGGAAACTGCATGTTTACTTCGTATTTCTGTCCACACTCTGCTACTTCTCTTCTCTCTGCTTTGTGATGCAGACCGGACTCTTTGCTCTCTGGAAAAGGACAAGGGCTGCTCTCAGTTCTGCAAACCGGGCTACACGTCCTACGAGTGTTCCTGTGCTCGTGGATGGAAGCTCAGCCGTACGAACAAGGACAAGTGTGAACCTGCAGGTCTGTGAGCCATGTTGCCTTTGCAAAAACCACCACTGAACAGCATCTATTTTTTATTTTTTGCAGTTTTTTAGACATAATTTGTGTTTTGCTTTCTAAATCTGTCAACTTGCAGATAAGCCATACATGTACAGTAGGGTCCATGATTGCTCCTTTAACCCAGTTTTGCAGAAGGCCTTAGGGTGTCTATTTCATATCAGCTTTTTGGTTTCCTTGACCGTGTTTCACTCTTCATCCAAAAAGTTTTTCAATTCAATAAAAGAATGCAGCGTATTAAGATTTTAAACTTGATTGACGTCTCCAGTGATCTAAGCTACTAATTTACAAATCGCACTTTTCTCAATGGCCAACACATTCTCACACTCCAAGCAGCTAAAACTGACGAAAGCCGACCAAGCGTTTGTTTCCGACGCGTTGGGAGCCTGCTGTGCCAGAGCGTCGCTTTCCGACACCCGCAGTAAAACAGACATTTCACCGACATTTAACCTCTAACCTCTAGCGGTTTAACCTTCCCCTCACCCCCATCCTAACCTTAACCCAGTTTCTTGTTCCAATATTCCCGTTAACTGTTTGAGAGAAACAATACAACTAGAAACAAAGCTTTGCACACACAAGTGGGTTAAGGTTAGGATGGGGGTGAGGGGAATGTTAAGTAGCAAGAGGGCAAAGGTCACAATTCGGTAAAATCTCTGTTTTACCGCGGGAGTCGGAAAGGGACGCTCTGGCACAGTGCGTCGCCTCCCGACACGCTGGTAGCCCCAGCGCGTTGGAAACAAACACTTGGTCACCCTTTGTCAGTTTTAGCCGGTTCAGGTGTGAGAATGTGTTTCTATGACAGACCGTCTTTGTTTCAGCCAATCACGTATCAGACTTAATAAAAAAAAGCAAACTTTGAATAAACAACCATTCTGAACAGCTGCACCCCTAAAATACCACTTTTAACTATTGTAAGACTAAGTTTTAACATCAACATTTGGTTAAATATCTTTTTCATTAAGAGCTGCAGTGTTGTCTTGCAGCAAGTAGGTCCCGGGTTTGCATGTTTTACCGGTGCATGTGTGGGTTCTCTATGGATACTCCGGCTTCCTCCCACAGTCCAAAAATATGACTGTTGGGCTATTGTCCTTAGGTGTGTGTGTGTGTGTGTGTGTGTGTGTGTGTGTGTGTGTGTGTGGTTGTTTATCCTTTGTTTCTCTGCGTTGCCCTGCGATGAACTGCCAACCTGTCCAGGGTGCACCCTGCCTGCACCAGCCCCCCACAACTCTGCAAGCCTAAGCGGGTATAGATAACAGATCTTGACCCATAAGCCTGTTGAGGTGATATGTAGTGGTGGGTTAGAAAACACAAGAAATACGTAATTTAACAAGTAAATCTTGGGCTTTTGGACCAAATACTACTTTATTTCTAGATGCTTGAGTTGGATTTTCCTCATTCATTTGTAATTACCTCTGTATACCAAAAGCTGACATCTGTGGGTGAAAGTAAACCTGCTTGTCTCTCCTCACCAGTCTCCATGCCCTGTGGTCGGGTGAGAAGTCTGAGCCAGTGGGCGAGCAGACAGGCTAGCAACGCTGGCAACAACTTCCAAGGACTTACTTGTACTTCCACAGAGTGTCCTTGGCAGGTAGGAACACACACACACTACACACTCCTTTAGGTGTGTTTGTGTTCTTGCATTTTCTTCATCATGCTTCCAGGCTCTGCTGAAGAGCTCAGAGTCTGCCGGTTTCTGTAGCGGAGTCATCCTAAAGGAGAACCTGGTTCTGACCTCGGCTCAGTGCGCTAACAGATACAGCTCATTCCAGGTGGCTGTTGGTGAGTCAACAAAACACACGATTATACTTTAGTTTGAAACACAGTTGCTACTGATAATATCTATAAATGCAACCTTTCCAGAGACAGCAGTCCCGGCCTGCTTTACAGAGCTGGTTACCAACTCTTAGCAGCATTACAGTTTTTCTCAATTGATTACACACATTTCCTGAAAGCATGCCTCATATTCTCAGAACTAGGCAATACTACTACTATACTCATTGAATACTGAATGTATTGATATGCAGTACTGCCATTTTCTAGTGAGAGAAGATTTCTTACCTATTCTCATTTCGGAAGGTCCGGATGATGGATGCTACAGTGTACCTGCTCAAATTTAACTGTACTCTTTGCCCAACCTCAGACCATGGTTGACCACATGATCAACCAAAGTGGCTCAGATCTCATCAGAGATTACGGTCCTTGGTCTTCCTCGTCCTCGTCCTCCTCTTCTTACTCTCACTCCTCTGGCTCTGCCTCTGTTTCCAATGTTGGCATCCATTGCTCCAAAACAGAAGAGCTCACCTGTTGCCCTTTTATGCTAAAGCTCTGATTGCTAATTGTAAAACTGTGTGCCCTTGTGATGAGTCAGTGTGCATTGAATGTATGCAGAGTGTATTTGAATAGCTGTGTGTTCCTTGTGAAAACAAGATATTTTCTGCATGAAAATTGTGCCAACAGCAGAGAATTGTGTGTAGTGTTTTGAGAAAAGTGTGTTTTAGATTCGCAATTTGAGTGCAAAGCAGGAATTGTGCTTGTAGTTTAGCAGAATTGGTTAAGGGGGTTGGTGAATTGGTTACATGTTGTGGTCATTGTGTCTCAAGTACCAGAAAATGTGTGTAAACAATTGAAAAAAAAATGTAAAACAGAAATCCAGGTTGTTGTTTTTCCGACAGCACCATCTAGAGGCTGACAAATGTATCGCACCTTAAGCTGTTCTCACCTCCGGCACTACTGGAGGAACTAAAGTCATCTGCTCTCTAATGCCATACTCACCTGCTCTTATTCAGGCAAACGCAGCACCAACAGAGAAGATGGTGAGCAGGTGCTGTATGTAAAAATAGTCCATGTCCACCCTCGTTATGTGGAAGGCCGTCCTGAAAACAACCTGGCTGTCATCGAGCTCCGCGACCGCATGACCTTTAAGAACACAGTCGTCGCTGCCTGTCTACCTGAAAGAGACTTTGCAGAGAGCATCCTGATGTCGGGAGAGCTCCCAGCTGTGATCACCGGCTGGGCGAGGCCAGAGCAGAGCTCCAGTTTCCAGGGCCAGCTCACTCTTAACCACCTGGAGTACCGACAGCTGCCTCAGTGTGTGGAGACGTACCCCACGCTGATGACCAACAAAATGGGCTGCACCGCTCCACGGGCCAACGCTGACTGCAGCATGAGCTCTGGCAGCCCACTGCTCACCCTGTACAGGGAGGTGTTCTTCCTCACCGGGGTGGTGACCCAGCCGGAGGGGGCTGTCTGCAGCGAGGGCTACATCTTCCAAAAAGTGTCGCGCCACCTCAGCTGGCTGCAGACTCTCATGGGGTCTCGTTAGACAGGGAAGCCACTCGGAGGCTTAGATTTAAGATAATGCAGGTAAATCAATACAGAAAGTAGGAATCTGATGTACAGTTTATTATTTTCTGCTCAAATCTGTCATTAATTCCTCAGTCTGTGCACTTCCTTATTTATCCACCAGGTGGCTCTGTGTTGCCATCAATAATAAAGCTCTTATAATGTGTGTGTACCATTCAGACAAACCCTATAAATTATTCAGCATGTGTGTGTGTGATGTAAACATACCTTCTACCTTTCAAGTGGTGTTTTACCATCTGTACTAGTCGATGTGCACCTTCAGCGACTCCCAGTTATCATGAATGTAATAAACCATTAAACCACAGAGTGTGTGCTGTCATTATTTAAGACTCACGCAAAGAAACACAAACCAGCTTCATCCACGTCAGACTTGCACATAAATGAGCAAGCAGCTAGTAAAAACATCAATATTAATAAAAAATTAAGCATCTGATTTATGGAGAATTGAAGAAAATTACAGATCAATAAATTCATGTCTCCAATAGTCGTGCTGTAGAGTCTAAACACCTCTGAGGTTGTGTCTAAATCATAGCACGAGTCAGCTCGAAAGTTAGGTTTCTAGTTGAGTGAGTGATAGAAATACGGTCCTGGCTCTTTTGTCTGCCACCCGCCAGAAGCTATGAGGCAGAGGCCTTGTTCATTTGGATTATCCTGCTCCAGTCAGCCTGACTTATTGATTGTTTATTTGACTGGGGAGTTTGTGTAGGGCAGAATCTACGACTCGATTCCGGCTCAAAAATGTCAGGAGTCCCAACTGAGTTGTGTTCACGGCGCCGTCTGTGGGACTGAAGCTGAGGACAGGTTGTCAATTAGTTCTGCTGCCCTGGAAGTGTAGATTTTATTTTCTCTAATTTAATTTGACCATCCACCAGAAGCTACAATGTAGCTTAAATAATAGAGCGGCGATCAAAGTAGAGCAGAATCATGTATTCACAGGAGGGTAAACATTCAAGCCTGCAGCATTTAAAGCATTCCTTAAAGTAACACTAAATAGCTTTTTAAACTTTAAGCTAGAGCATGATCTCAGTGATTGCTGGGTTAGAAATGTGACCTGTTTCATTTCATATTTGACACCACGCTGCAGCTCTCTGCCGGCCAGACACTGCACTTAACAGTTTTGTGGCAGGGGTAGGTGTTCTTGGGGGTGCACTTATACATGCATTACAGCTGTTAGCTTTTTCAGTTTGCTGATTGTGAATAAAAAGCACAAGAAGAAGAAAAAGAAGAACTTTGTTGACATCATGGCGGGGCGTGGAAGTAAAAGTAAGAGAGTAATGCTAACAGCTGTAATGCATGTATAAGAACCCCCCAGAACACCTACCCTCTCCCCAAAGCTGTTAGATGCAGTAGACAGATGCTGTGAAAACCTGACTAACTCTGAAGTGCCTTTTTTTCCCTCCACCTGAACCAATCCTCATGTTACCCTCTTATCTCTATTAAGGTAGCGCGACTCAGGGTTGCAAATGACCTCAGTCACCAATTCTTGTCATGTGTCTTGCCCATGTATGTCTGATCTCTGAATTGTGTGTACTGAAACTCTTAATTTCCCTCTGGGATTAATAAAGTATTGATTGATTGATTGATTGATTGATTGATTGATTGATCCGGTTGGTAGAGAGATGCAGAGTGGTGTCAGAAACAGTGACTGTAGGAAAAGTCAAGCATGAAAGCGGTTATGTTTCTAACCCAACAATCACTGAGATCAATGTTAAAGCTCTAGCTTAAAGTTAAAAAAACTATTTAGAATTACTTTAAATGAGTGAGATCAGGTCATATTTTATCCTCGTACTAAATCTAGCATTTGCCATAAAATGATGTTGATGCAGAAAAATGTGTTTTGTAGGTTTTTAGTTGACGACAAACACGTTTTGAATGTGTTCCAAGACTTGTTGAATTTGTATTGTTACTAAAATTTGAAGATGATTTTTTTTCAGAGACTGACGATGCTGCATTCCTCCTGAGAAATTGTGCTGAATCTTTCAAAATTCAAACGTTTTGACAAAATATTTTTGCATCTGCTAGTATCCTGGGGGGAGACATTTATTTCCAGTCCACCCCATCACCTTCATAGCAGATTGTACCATAACAGTGAACACTTGAGGAAGTACAACTGAGAAACAGTCAGCGTTAAAGGTTCATTTTATAATTAGCTGAGAAAGGTGGGTCATCCATAATAATGGCTTCTCTCTTTGCCCCACAGCAGACAATATTAGCTTTCCCTCCCTGTCACATACCACTGTGTTGTCTGGCAACATTTTCCCACGGACACTCACCCTCAGCAGCCTTCTCACAGCCCTGTCGATGAACAAGGCCAGGACCATGTCAGGCAGGCAGAGAAAAGAAGAAACAGAAGAATGGGTAGGAGAGACCAATGCACATCACAAAACAAAAAAAGCTGGCCTGCCACTTTCTGCTGGGAGCTTGAAAAGAAAACCTCAGGAAAGCTGGGGCCCACGTTGGCTGTTGCCATGGTACTCACCAAGGAGATGGCTCCTTGCTCCCAAAAATGGCCGTGCTTCTTTCCTGGGCCGTCCAGGAGAGATTCATTAGAGTGTAGCTCCTTCCTTCCAGAGAATGGTTCTGCTCCCTCGGTATGCTTTTTCCATGTTTATGATCAAGCTCTCAGAGAAAACACATGCTGAGCATGAAGTGGTCCCACCCACAATTCATCCACCCTGAACCGCTGCCTTCAGCTGGTTGTACACAAATCCCAAGCAGACCCTGCACAGGCTTCTCTGAGCTGAGCCTAAAATTTGAGCAAGAGTAGAGACGATGATGGGAATGCTGAGAGAGGGGAAAGGGAGCTGAGTGAGATGCTAGACAAACTGAGAAAGTGCTGAGATACAGTGACAGATGAAAAGCAGCCTGACAGCTTGGAGGAGAGAAACCTGCTATTTGTGATGTTTGTCACAGAAAAACCAGTCGTGTCTTTGTTAACCCAGATGTATGAACCTTTAGTATGTTGGATATGACTGAAATGGCCTTGGTGGGAGGGATGAAGGTGCAGTGAGAAGCAAAGATTCTTAAAAATTCTGCAAGGTGTCTAATTTACTTTTAAATGTGAGTGGTGTGTGTCCACATCTGGCCAGTGTCCTACTATATCAGTAATCTTTAATTCTCCTCTAAAACTCAACAATAGTGTCATGCTGTGACCTCAAATCCATGCTGCTCTGCTTGTGTGTGCACGTGCATGCTATGCATAACACTTCTATGTGGGGGGGACTTTAGGAAGGATTATCTGTCTGTGTGATGTCTGATTTCCCACATGGGTTTCAGTAATGTGTCTGATTGTTTGAGGTGAATGTGCTGCTACCTGTGAAAACATGCCTCTGATTGTGCCGAATAATCTTCTTGTTAGGATCCATGTCCCCAAACTGTTCGGTCCCCATGAACATGAGGCTCTCAGGCTGCCCCCCCCCCCCATTGCAACTCTCCCAACGCCAGACAGAACAGCTTCTACTTCACTGGGTAATTGCTCAGAAGGGTGAGGGTAACACAAGATCTCGAGAGTTTACAGCTTCGGCTGGAGGAAGTGGCAGACAGAGACAAGCTGCAGGACTGTCTAAATCCTGAACCTTTGTATGCAAAAGGATGGCATCGGTTCTCCATAGGGCCATCAAAAAAATCTGCTCACCTTCTTCGATCCATCTGTGTGGTCACATATGAAAATGTTTAAAGTTAAAATGTTCTCATGATGTTCCACGCTACACGCAAAAGTCAACAAACCAACAGCTTGTTTCGTTCATACATTTTTAATGCTCATCTTTACTGTTCTGGATCAAATATGAAGAGACAGAGAAGTTATGGAAGTCTCTGCTGACAGTAATTGTGGACAATTTGTGGTGTTCCTATCATGTGCCTTACACATTTTTACATAAATCTGGGATTTTAAAGGGACTCTGGAGGCTCACGAGCAGCTCTGGGAGGTTGTTTTTAGCTCCAGTTGGAGTTAAGTTTGTCTGCACACCAAATATTCCAACATGTGAATGTTTAACAGCCATACTGGATGCTTTTCATATTTCTGAGTGTAGCATGTTAGCATGCTAATATATGCTAATTAGCACCATTGTCACTTCTAGGCCCAATACTCGCACAATGGAAGCAGCACTTTTTAAAACAACTTTCAAACAGACACTTGACACAAATTACATTCACCGCTGTCCACAATAAATCTTAGTCTAAAACATTAAGAGCCTGAATAAATATCATTAACAGTCTTAAAATGAACTTCTTTTGTTTGAAAATACATATTTTCAGAAAAGGCACTTGAGCCATTGCTCCGCCTTCTTCTCAAAATTCCCACGCAGCAATGGATTGTGGGTAAAGCCCTTCACCCAAGTCCGCATCGACTTGTGCGAAGTGCTTGAGGATCGGGACACCCCATGCACTCTTGTGGAGGTGCGAGGATTGGGATCGGGCTCTAGTGGCATGTGTAGCATGTGGAAGCCAAACGTCTCTTGATCTAAATTTAATGAAATATTTGAAGTGTGGAGCCTAAATCCAGGGACTAAAGTTGTGTGTTTTTTTTAATTATGTGAAATAATAGGAAAAGTCTTAATTACAGAAAAAACGGTCAGAAATCCAAAGCATTTCACAATTTGGAGGAACAGAACTTTTTACCGTAAAGAGAGACTGACTAACAGAAGAGGAAAAACAAATATGTACACAAAACCAGCCTGATGAGGCACAGGTCTACAGAGACGGTTCCAAAGCCGGAGCATCTGGAGAAGTAGAACAAGAGGAAACAAAGACTTCCTAAATAAAACAGGATCTATGAATAACAGCACAAAACAGAACAACCCTTGAAACAATACGTTGATTCATAAGACCAAAGAATAATATAAACCAAAAGAGACCCATGCAGGAGAGAAACCCTCATATCCCTCTGAAGCTCCTCCAGAGAGGAATAATTATCTCTAGTTGCTCCCTAAAAGACATGTCTGGAAACCCCTTTAGGGAGGAGACCTGGAAGCATCCTAGTCCGATGTCTGAACCAGCTGACAACGTTCAGTGTGGAGGAGCAGCAGCTCTACTCTGAGCTCCTCAAGAATGAGTGAGTTTCTCCAATTATCTCTGGCTGAGCTCATCCACCATGCAGAGGAAGGTCCTTTTAGCCACTTGTGTCAGAGTTTGGTTCTTTCAGTCATGCGTCACAGTTGGATTAACACAGAATGAATAGAACATTGTTTTGTTAAAGGCGTGGTTTGCTTGTTTATTCAATACATTTGCAGTGTTCTCTAGAGCAAATCAATGCCAATGAGTCCATCCATCCATTTTCAGCCAGTTATCCAGAGTCAGGTTGCGGGAGCAGCAGCCTAAGCAGAGAGGCCCAGAATTCCCTCTCTCCAACCACTTGGGCCAGTTCCTCCAGGGGAATCCCAAGGCGTTCCCTGGCCATCCATGAGGCATAGTACCTCCAGCATGTCCTGGGACTTCCTTTAGGCCTTCTCCCAGTTAGATGTGCCTCACCTCAGAGAGGCGTCCAGGAGACATCCTAACCAGATGATGGAACCACCTCAGCTGGCTCCTCTCTATGTGGAGGAGCAGCGGATCTACTCAGAGCCCCTCCTGGATGACCGAGGTTCTAATCCTATCTCTAAGAGAGAGCCCAGCCACCCTGCAGAAAAAAAACTAATTTCGGCTGCTTGAATCCATGATCTTGTTCTTTTGGTCACTACACAAAGTTCGTGACCATAGGTGAGGGTAGGAACGTAGATCAGCCGGTAAATCAAGTGCATCGCCTTCTGGCTCAGCTCTCTCTTCACCACGACAGATTGGTACAACGCTCGCATCACTGCAGACACAGCACCAATCCACCTATCGATCTCATGCTCCATCTTTCCCTCACTTGTGAACAAGACCCCGAGATACTTAAGCTCCTCCACTTGAGGCAGGACCTTGTCCCTGACCCCGAGAAGGCATTCTACTCTTTTCTGACTCAAGAGCATGGTCTCGAATTTACAAGAGCTGATTCTCATCCCAGACTTATGAGTCATTAAACAAATCTATGATGCTCCTGTTCTGACATGCAGAAGTTTGCTGGTGCAGAGGTGGACTGAAAACAGCAGGACTACCCATTATTACTAATGATATGCACGCACCTCGCTTCTGATTGGCTAACAGAACACGCTCATCCATGTTGCAAAGTCACTATCACCAAGATACTCTCAGCTCTTTCTTCTTGTTGCAAAAAAAAAACTTTCCTGTGGGCGTGAGCAAGCCAACATCGGCGAGGCCATAATTGATAATTCACAGTGTGACATAGATATGTGAGGATTTTCAAATCCTAGCATTTCACCATCTATTTTCTATCAGAAACTAACGCAGGAGATAGTTGTAGGAGACCAGCTTAGTGGCCTAATGGTAGAGTATCCGCCCTGAGACTGGGAGATCAGGGTTCGATTCCTGGTCGGGTCATACCAAAGACTTTGAAAAAATGGGACCCAATGCCTCCCTGCTTGACACTCAGCATTAAGGGGTTGGATTAGGGGGTTAAACCACCAAATGGTTCCCGAGCGCGGCTGTGTCTGCAGCTCACCGCTCCCCCAGGGGATGGGTCAAATGCGGAGAACAAATTTCGCACACACATCAGTGTGTGTGACAACTAATGGGACTTTAACTCTTTTCACATTAAGCCTGCATGAAAAACTCGAAATGACTGATTGGAATTAGAAATAATCAGTAAAACTGGTTTTCCAGTCAAGCACACCTTTCAATTCAATTGAATTCAAGTTTATTTATATAGCGCCAAATCAAGACAAGAGTCGCCTCGAGGCACTTAACATAGTAAACATTCCAATCCAGGTCAGTTCATTAAGCCAATCAGTAAATAGTTTCCTACATAAGGAACCCAGCAAATTGCATTGAGTAACTGACTTGTGTCAGTGACTCGAGACATTAACAAAAACTTTCATCAATCTTTGTTTTTGACATTAATGCAACATGAACACAAACGGGAGTTTAAAAAAGTAGCATTGTTTACTCACCTCTAACTAACCAGACCCTGATGCTCAGACACACATTAAAAACACTAAATCACTTCTAGCATTCAAACATGGTGACTGAATGATGGAGGAGGAAGGTCAATCCAGTGACCTCAATCTGACCCATCACGGGTTGGGGGGCACAGATGCCCCTTTCCCACTATCGGCTCCACACCACCTGGATAGTTCCAGTCAGCCCCAGCCTGGTCCGGTTGATTCCACACATCCTTGCTTAGGAATACAGTCAGAGAAGTTCTCAGCTCCTACGTAATCAGCATGATAATGAATTGTGCACGCCTTAAGCCCATGTGGGCTGATTCTACCCACCAATCAGAGGCTTCCTCTAATGAAAGATGTGAATTTGCTGACTGGTAAGCCGGCTTGTTGGTCAATAATGGGTGTGTTGGCTCTGGTCAGCCTGAAGCAGACCACCTCAGAAAGAGGGCTGAAACACAGCCTGGCTGCACCCTGAATAAAGGCAGGCTATGCTAATGTGGGCACTCTCTATGCTATGCAGTCCATGCAGAGCTGATGCTAGTGGGAAAGGGGCAAGAGAAACCCGAGAACCAGGCAGCAAAGGCTTGAAGGCTCAGTGAATGAAAACAAGTGTACCAAAACGTGTGTGTGTGTGTGTGTGTGTGTGTGTGTGCGTGTGTGTGTGTGCGTGTGTGTGTGTGCGTGTGTGTGTGTGTGTGCGTGTGTGTGTGTGTGTGTGTGTGTGTGTGTGTGTGTGTGTGTGTGTGTGTGTGTGTGTGTGTTGATCTGACACTCAACTAAATATCCTTTTGAGGGTTTTGACCTTAAAACTTTTTGAGATTCTGAAGAACGTCTCCATCAGTGGTGGACAGAAGAGCTTTGGATTGTTCTGACGAACAAAACTTGCATGAACTACAATTCACCTGGAAATATACTGTATATATATATATATATATATATATATATATATATATATATATATATATATATATATATATATATATATATATATATATATATATGAATGTTGCCCTTTAGAAAAGTTTGGAATCACACAAAACAAATCTTTTTAACCAAAGAATTTTCATATAATTTTATGGTCCTATTCTTTATTGCAGGATTTTCTTTTTTCAGGCAGCCATGTTATCACTCATGATCTTTAGCTGTAAACGTGTGTTTCTGCAGGATTCCTGTTAGTTTTTACAACTCTATCATCATTCATGATAAATGATTCATGACCCGCACTTGTATAGCACTTCTCAGAGTAAGGACTCCAAAGCGCTTTACACTACAGTGTACCATTAATCCATTCACACACTGATGGTGATGAGCTACAATGTAGCCACAGCTGCCCTGGGGCACACTGACAGAGGTGAGGCTGCCGAGCACAGGCGCCACCGGTCCCTCCGACCACCACCAGCAGGCAAGGTGGGTTAAGTGTCTTGCCCAAGGACACAACAGCAGAATTCTCTGTGCGGAGCCGGGATCGAACCTGCAACCTTCCGATTACTGGACAACCCGCTCAACCTGTTGAGCTACTGCTGCCCCATGCTGCTTTCATCATTTTAATTGTTTATTTCTTATTATATTCTAACTTTTCCTTAAAAAGTTATATAAGAAATAAACTTTCTTTACCTGCTTTAGACAAAATGGCTCATTTTAGAATCAAACTAAATTGACTAATCTTGATTTTTTTCCCTAGCTGACTACAAAAATACTGGAACAAGAAAAGGAAAAGAAGTCAGACACATTGTGTTAGTGTAGATATGTTATTTGTTTACAGCGAGACGCGACTGGAAATAAACTCTTCCTGCTAAAATCAGACACCTGCATCCTGTCATAGTTAATACATCCTGTGAGGTCACATGATCTCATTCTGATACTCGTTACTGAAAATGGACGCACCACGCTTGATGTTGGCAGCTGAGCAAGGCCTTGAAACCTCAGCAGAGGAAAAAAAAAAGAGAAACAAGACACAAAAATATTGGATGCTGCTGTTTTGGATGCAAGAAGCCTCACCAACACAACATGTGTGAGTGAAGAGGAACTATGACAGATACCTGTAGGTCCTTTAAGAGTGGATGTTTCCCTCATTAAAGGACAGTAACTGACCAGGCTGAGCTCAACTCTGTCAGCGACTGACTCTCACACATGATCATGTTTATCCAGAGATGCCATGTCACTTTTAAAATACTCAAGTAGAAGTTCTCCATTATCCATCCTTACATGAGTCACAAGCTGATTACAGTTACAGTCTGAGCTTACTTCATGGTAAGGGACCTTAAAGGGATGCAGATCAATATAAAGTATAAAAACGATTCAACTCAGTCATCTCGTGAGTCTTTTATTAGTTTGTCTGCATAAAGAGTCATTTAGCAAATTCTATTTTTCAAGCAAAGTGACTTAGACATGTTCTTGGGACAGGATGAGCATAAACACAAGAATGGTTGTGGTTGTTTCTTTTAAAGCTCTTCTAAATTAAATCCCCTTTTGTCTTGATGCCCAACTGGCTTTTTAACTAGCATTCAGATTGGCTGGATAAGCTCTGCATGCTGTGAGGACCACTGGTCCACCGGTCCTTTTTACTTGTCAGTGCTGGAGGAGAGGATGTCACAGGGATTGTGTGAAGAAGCAAAAAAAATAAAAAATTGGCGATGGAAGTGTTTTGTGGTGACTAGTTGGTGTTAAGCTTACTTGTGAGGCTTTTCTGAAACACATCCATCCATTCTTTGATGCTCATCGAGGTTGAGTCGTGGAAGTGATAGATCCAGGAAAAAAACCCAGACATCCCTCTCTCCAGTAACATGTTCAAGCCCCTCTTAGGTGAGCCTGGACCAAAGCCCTGAGTCTGCCCCAGTTTCACCTCCCAGTGGAATCCTAGACTAATGCTTGAACCACCTCGGCCAACTCCTTTTGACGGAGAGCTGCAGGAGCAAGAAGATGGAAGATGGAGCTCCTTGTCTTATGTGTAAGGATGAGGCTGGAAGCTCATTTTAGCCATAATCCCATTCTTTTGATCACAGTCACTACAAAGGACCAGAGCAGTCTCCTCATACCTTTTTGAATGTGACCAAGGTTCAGTTGTCACGGTCTGGGTTCTCCCCTGCCATTCTCTGAGTGGTTTTTTGAGTTTTCTTCTGCAGGTGGGCGTGTCTGGAGGTGGCCAAGCTGCAGAGCATCAGCTCATCAGCCGGTCCGGTGTGTTTAAGCAGCTGAGAGACGCCATCACTTCGCTGGATGATTACTCTATCTGGGTCCTTCATTTAACAGCCACTTGAGAATTGTACATTTGAGTATTTTTAAGTCTTCGAGCCTTGTTTGAGTTTTTGGATTTTTGATTTTACATGCTTGATCACACCTTTGCCATTTTTTTCAGAAAATCCTCCACTCCCATCTCTGACTGACTGAACTTTGGATTATCTCTACACACTGCTCGTCTCGCAGCCCGTTCCTGACCATCCACCTCCTGCTGCCCCACCAAGACCCACCTGGATCTGTACTACCGCAAGAATCGGCTCCCTTAACCTCCAACCCTGGATTCCTACTCCCTGTAAGTCCCTCCAACCCAGACCAGACCACCGTCCCTCCTCACTCGAGCCATTACGCTACCAAGACTGTAAGTCCTCCAAACCCACAACCCTCTGTTGTTTTGAGCTGGACCTTAAACTGCCTTTGTCTGCAGATACCCGCACCAGATCCCTGTCGGAAGAACTCGGCGAATTTTGCTGCTCCTTTAGTTTCTCCCTTAAAGTTTAAAACTTTCGCCCTTGTCTGAGAACTGATTCTGTATGTCGTGGGTTAGTCACTTACCTCACAACATGACATCAGTATTTGGTCAAGACTGGATCATGAAGAGTCAAACATTCCAACGCTGTAAAATGACATTGGGTCATAAAATGAGAATAAAATTCACTAATCAATCGCATGTTTCACGGTTTTCACAAGTTTAAACCCTGTGTCATCATGTATCATATGAATGTGCTTCTGATTACTTAAAGACCGTTATAGGTCTGTTTTTGATGCTTTCATATTTTGTAAATGAACAGTCTGTTTTTATGTCTTAATTTTTTTTTCTTACCTGTTCTTTGTAAAGCTAACTATGTGTCTTGCTGCTGCCTCTTGGCCAGATTGTTGTTGTAAATGAGGATGAGCTCTCAATCGACTCATCTGGTTAAATAAAGGTTAAATCATTAATCTCAAATTAAGCATTGGCCAGACATTGTAGAAATTCAGTATTACTACACTTTACCATCTATATAAAGTGTGTAAGTTTTTCATTTTGTTAAGGGATTTCATCATAGAAAATTTTAATTCTCTCCTAAACAGTGAAGAACTCTATATTGCATTCATCACTCAAAGACGTCTTACAGGGCAGCTGCTGCAGCTAGAACGTCGTGATTAGCTGTATTTTGTTAAACTTGATGCTCTCAGTGATTACGGAATACTGCAGCAACTAGCATTGGCTTGATCTAAAATCTACAAATCAAACCGCTACGGTCCTTCTGGACTCCTGACAAGTCATGTTGGCGTGATTGCAGCAACACAGCTAACTGTGTTAGGTAAGGAAAACATAAGTTATTTGGGAAAGCTACGACACACACACACACGGATGTGATCTGAAAGATCCACATATTTCAGCAACGGATCCTCCTGAAACCGGTAGAACCTCAGTGCCATCCTGGATTACTACAAACGACAACAAGCTACTGCAGGATCCCAGTCAGTCAGGAAGAGTTATTCTGGTAAGCTTTTGATTAAATATTTTCCAGCGTTATATCAATATATCCTCACTGCGGTAAAACTGGCAGCACATAGTGTTATTAATCTGTAGATTATTTAATTATATTGGACAGTATGCTGGAGCTAGCTAAGAACTCGTCAGATGAGGGCTCCCGATGGAAGCACTACAAGCACAGAAATTAAATATTCTAAGTAAACGAACAACCAATTTTGGTTCTGAAGATGAACAGAATCCTCCCCGGTGTCCAGATCGGTTGCAGGTCTTCCGAGTCAAATAGTCTCAAACAGTCTGCACCTCCAGCTTTCCAGCTAGCGGGTGGTCGGAGTTCGGTTGAACTTCTTCGGTAATCCAATATCCTTTCTCGTCACCTTATCCCAGAGAAAAAACAAATCTGACGAACTAGCAAAGGTTTCATAAGCTACATCTGACTGATTGCCATCTGCTATAATGCTAATGCAGAACCACCGAAGCTCTGCTACTGTTTACTCTGGTTTTTGTGGGGAGTTATCAGCTGGTTCAGGCTCATACAGGAAACATCTTCTGTTTTCAGCTGAGGTTTTAATAGTTTTTATACAAACCATTCAAAGGAATTTTGCCTCTGGCTGACTTCTTTAAGAAGGCAGCAGCCTAGCTAGTGTTGGGGTCCTGCCCTCATGAGAAAATTACTACGCAGTATTTTCTCCAAAGGACTGTGCCATCTACGCCCTGAAGCATAGACAATAACGCATGTTAATATCAGCGCCAGCAGGGACTCCATGTCCCATGATCCTCAGCAGCCAGCAGCAGCTTGATGATGTCATCAAGTGACGCCAAGTCTGACCCCCCCCGGTGGATACTGGCCCTTACAGAGACCGCCCGCTGGACGAGTCTATAAAGTCGAGGCGCAGAGCGGAACTCTCTCTCTTCCCGTCCAGTTCATCTGGTGTAAGGAGACCCCCCGCCTCTGCTCCTACCGCTTCGGACAGCGTGTGCTTGAGGCCTAGCTGCTGAGATCATAAGGACCAATGCCATTTAATCTGCTCAGCCCCGGACACAGAGGGACGCCTTGTGTTCGTTCATTCAAGATTTTTTCTTTCCTTTTTTTATCTCTCTCTTTCTCTCCCGCTTCTCTAATAGTCCAAACAAGCGGTCAACCACGTGACTGCTTTAAAATAACAGACGGTCTCTCTCTTCCATACTAAAACCGCCAACGGACCATCTCGAAGTAAGCTCTGTTTCTTTTATTGTTTAATATCTAAGTTTGTTTATGCTGTGGCCAGGCTGACAGACTGTTTAGATATGTAATTTGCCTTTATGACTGATCTGTTGTTTTTTTCCCTTGATCTTTGTGAAGCGATTTGAAGTGTTTTGATTAAGTTTACTGTGAACGTTTGCTCACACCGTCAAATACGCGTCTGATCAGTGTCTCACACCCACTGATTGTGCGTGTCTGGGAAGACAAGCTAAATTCCACACACACACACACAGTTCGATCCTTTGTTCAGCCAAACAAAGGATCCACCATTTTGTTTTCAAAACTCCCTCCAGTTTGGTAAACAGCCTATCTCTGCCTGATTACATCATCAAGCAGCCTCACTATTGCTTGATCACATCACCATCTCACCCCACCGGTCTTATTAGATTGTTACTTCACATCATCATTCCATGGTTTCATTGCTTATTGCTTGTTTGATTAAATCAGTTGGTTGATATTGATTGGCTAGCGCTTTGAAGGAGCTAAGGTGATTATATTAGTCAATAAATGTTATTGACAATTAAGTTTTGTCTCAAGTGAATTTGTCTGTGTTGGATAGAATATGACCGCTGCTCGTTAAAAGAATTTTACAAACTTTAGACAGATTGGTAGAGGTTTGGATTCATTTTTCCCCTGTAAAAAGGGGTGATGCCCCGAGGCATATCCACGGATATCCTAATTACGCAATAAATCGGTAAATATTTCCATATTTATGAATTTTATTGATGAATCCAAAGGGTAAGTAAAGCTGACAAATTATTTGTTGGCTAATAACCACAACATTATGGTGCCCTGTGTGAGGCACGATACACAGCGGAGATTATTTTATACAACACAAACAAGTCCTTTCGTTTTCTTGTAGAGCTTGGATTAAAATAATAAGTGGTCAGCCTTGAACCAGCTGGTGGCAACAGAATGGTGCTGATTTCACTGAGCAGTGTTGTTGGCTTCCTCTACTGACCTGCCTCGGTCAAGACAGAAAGTGGACATCTTGTCTTTGTGTACCCTAGAAGCTGCATGCAAACTCTCACCAATAACTCAGTGCTTGTTTAAAGTGATAGACAACTAAACAGTTGATGCTAACAATTTAAACAACAAAAACATAGTTATTTTATTCTATTTATCTCTTCCCACCGTTTATGTGCATGTGCAGTTATTCTGTCTAACCTTTTAGATTAGATCAACTGTTATTTTAGCAACCTTAACTCACAGTGGCTAATTAAAACTAACTAAAACCTTCAATCAAAGACTGATTACACAGTTTGCTAATATTCTGAAGGAATAAATAGCACTTTAACACTGCAAGTGTTGTAAGACATTGCTAAGCCAACGCACCGGTACAGCTGTTTGCTAAAACACTGAAGGAAATAGTATTTTATGCATTAGTCACGGCATTGGCCGTGCATTTTAAACACTAAAACCTGTGTGCACCAAAGAGGTTAATTTAGTGTTGCTGCTACAAGATAGCAGTTGCTGCCACGAAGTGCAGCTTTGAGCTACTGCAGAGCTCTGTTAGGCTATTTTGGTTCAGTTGTTGAAAATGGAGGATCAGAGTAGTGACCTGATCAGCTCCCAGCAACCAGGTGGCGCTGCGGCCCATGCCAAATATGAACCTATTCTATTCTCTGGACGAATGCTGTCCAAACTGTTCGGAACCACCCGGGAATCCGACTACTCCGTCAGGGGCCTTACTGA
Source organism: Nothobranchius furzeri (assembly GCF_043380555.1). Lineage (NCBI taxonomy): Eukaryota > Metazoa > Chordata > Actinopteri > Cyprinodontiformes > Nothobranchiidae > Nothobranchius > Nothobranchius furzeri. The sequence goes on from NC_091752.1 coordinate 57,142,224, forward strand.
AGAACAGTGAAGTGACGAGCTCAACGCTGTGATGTATCAAATAGAGAACTCAGATGGTAAGGTGCCAGTCCAGGTTCCCTTGGCTAAGTTAGTCCTTCTCCTCCATCAGAGAGAAATTCAACATGATCAGAAGATCATGGAACTCCAGAGTATGCTTGCTGAAAAACAGTGAAATGGAAGGCTGGTGGAGGACGACGAGTACGACGACGCCTGCACAGATTCTGGGGAGAACATGGAGGAGACCCCCCCCCCCCCTTACTGGTGAGAACAGACAGTGGGGAGGGGGGGGGGGTACACCCCAACTCTGACGATGTTGACCCAGAGTCTTCCCCCACGCCGGTATGAAAGCAAACCGGTGGAGCCGACTTGGGTCCGTTCAGGACGATCGGTGAAGAGCAGTTGGCTTCCTCCACCAGAGGAAGCAAGGGACAGTCGTCCCGCAGTAAAGGTAGGCCACCTCTTTCCAAGGTACCTGAAGTCAGGAGGATGCTGAGCGTGCCTCCTGATAGCCTGCCTCCTGATACATTCCCGTACAATAATTGACAGTATGTAGTTTTGGACTCTCTGAACGGATGCATGCAGCAGGGGAGGGATGAAGCTTATCTGTCCCAACCTTCGGCCCCATTCCCTACACACTCTATAAGGCACTCAGGACCATCTAGGGGCAGAGGGCAGTCCGCCCTCGGACCCCAGGTTGGACCACCAACCTCATCTTCACGGCCTTCTCAATCAGTGAGAAGTCGACCAGCCGAGCGGCCCCTCTATTTAGACCGCTACCCCAGTCCACAATGGGTGCAAGGTGCCGATTGGGGTTATGCACAGTACACCCCAGCACCCCAGCCTGCACCTCAACTATCCACCCATTCTAGCTACTCTGATATTCAGCATGCCGGCAGCCAGCTGCCTGACAAAGCATCCTACGCCAGTCCGTACCCGGACAGAGTGTATTACTTAGAAGCCCTAGTTGAAAGACGCAGGCCGCGCCACGCAGACTGGCCCCGGGAGGAGGACCTCCCAGGGCACCCACACGACATGCCAGCAGCCCGCCGCAGCATGCCGGACCCCGATCTGGGCCCCAGGAATCAGCATTGAGAGCTCAGAACACACCAACGATATCCAGCGCACCCTGAGACAGACCGTGGGTCAGATTCAGAGGATGACGCACCGTACCGTGAGTCAGGACTCCGTGTACATCAAATTGAATCGCTAGCTAAGGACATAGAACACTTTGATCCTAACACCATCGAGTCCAACATCGACGACTATCTCAGAGAGATAGAACGTTGTCTGCTTGATCTTCCAGCACCCTCTTCAAGGGAAAAGCTCAAGCTAATTTGGAAAACCACATCTAGGACGGTGCATGGTGTCATGGAAACTCTGCCACCTGACACTCGAGATCGGTACTCCTCTCTCTGCCGAGCATTGAGGGATGAATACTCTACGTATGCCGACTCTGCATCAGCTACAGTGGGGGCCTTCTCCATCAAACACGGAAGGAATGAATGATGATAACAGACTGTCATAAACCTTGTTAGTTTTAGAGATCTGACTGTAAACACGAGAGGAGGCGCTTTTGCAGACACACAAATATTTGGCGCATCACAGACCCGCTCTGATTGGTCGAACGACACCATGGTGCAATCTGTGACTAGCTTGATCTCTGATGATTGGTTGAGTGAAATTCTGTGAATCTAAGAGCTTGCGAAAAGGCACACTGACATCATTTGTGATGTGAGTGAAAGTGTCTAAATATAGATGCTGGCCCTATGAAGAAAGACTCATGACAGTTATTCACATTTATTTAAATGCATTTTCTAAAGTATTCCATTAACTTTGGAACATATTTTTAATTACAGGTCACCTTCACTTCAAGTCTCTGTAGAACACATGTGGCTGGAAGCTCTTATGATCAGCGTTAACTCTTTCATACACCAAAGGAATCGTGCAGTGCTGTAAAAAACAGTGATGACAAATGTAACGTCTGAGCTTCATGCTCAGTAATTACATGGTAATAAGCTTTTTAATTACCCTATCAGTCTAACATAACAAGGTAGTATTATTGGGATGTTCTTTCAAATCCGTTTACTGTGATTAACAATGATTCCCCCCCTCAAATCTCTCATGGCTCGTATAAAGGTGATGAGAAAAGTGGCGGTGTTGGTGATATAATGTGAGGCCCTGTGTGCTGATAAGTAAAAGACCCATTAATCTCTCTCGATGCTCCTGTTGGAAGCAGTGACCCTCCTCCACACGGTCCTCCTCCACCCCCTCTTCACGCTGTCTCTCTCCCAGCCTGCACCTGTCAGATTAGTCTCATATCCTCAGCTGCCACTCCATATGATACGCCTCCTTACTGCCCAGAGACTATATGTTGCTCCATTCTGCGTGTATTTATGAGTTTGTGTGCAAGTAGGAGAGAAACAGCGAGGGAGGAATCTCATGCACAATAAGCTAATGAGAGATCTACCTCTTGTTTAGCTGGATTTGGGTTCGTGCAAACGTGCAAAACCCACAACCCACACAATGAGATCGCTTTGTGACCAAAAACCTGACTCCCGACAGAATCATGGCCTCTTGCTCAGATGTGTCATGGCTGCTCCTGCTTGTATACGGCTGTAAGACTTTTGGGTTCTGCTAAAACTTCCTCTGACTGGCTCTGTGATGAGGGCAGGATCTGAGAGGACGAGGAGGTGGAGGGAGGGGACACACCACTCAAGATCTCCCTGTCTGACAGACTGAAGCAGCTGAGGCAACAAGAATACAAGAAATAATAAGTATCACAGCAGTTTGTCAAGAATGTAGAGATGAACTAAAAAAAAAGTCTGGGAAGGCAATTTTGACTGTGATCAAAAAGAGCACATTTCAGTTAATAAAACAACTGAAAGACTTTTATTTTGAAATAGTAATGCTACTGTTTTTGTTAAATATTCTCAATCCTCCAACCATTAGATTGAAGCATGTTTACATGCTCTTAGGGATATAAAAATGTAATTCTATAACTCTGGTTGTTTGTTCCCCAAATGCTCGAATGAGAGGAGAAACTGAGAAGGTTGTTTTAATTAAAGTGGAAATGAAGGAAAATTACTCTTCAGTTTGATAATGGCAACGCTTTGCATTAAAGCGTCCGTTTCAGGAAAGGGAAAGTTTGACAGTATGGAAGTCATGAGATTATGAAATAAACCAGCACAGGTGTTTGTGTAATCTTTGTTCACCATAACATGATGTTTGAGTTCAACGTGTGTATTTTGGCTTCAAAACAATGTAAGTGTTCATGATCTTTTTTCTAGGAAATAAGGAAAGAAACACACATGAATAAAGTTTTAAATATTAATTTTTCTTCTGAATAATCAATAAATGGTTGCACCAACACATTCAATTATAGATTACCTGACTTATTTGACCATTTTCCACAGTGTTGACGGTTGATTGTACCAATGATTGTTATGAAAATATTTTTTTCAGCCGCATTATTTTGTGAGCAGACAATTGTTTTATTGCAAGATTAATAAAAAAAAAGTATTTAATAATTTAATGGTTCTTAGTTATATATTTTAGCTGGTGATAAGGGTGAGGCTGTTGTCCTTTTCCTACTGGACTTGACTGCTGCCTTTGATACGGTGGATCATGACATCCAGCTGGATTGGTTAAATATATGGGTGGGGATTACAGGGGTGGTGCTTTAATGGAAGAGGTCATATCTTGATGAAAGTAGGTTTTGTGTGTGACTGGGTGAAGCTTCTTCAGCCTGGGGAAGTCTCAGATGGGGGATCACCCAAGGCTATGTCCTTGACCCCCTTCTGTTTACACTATACTTCTTACCTCTGGGGGTCCTCCTTCAGCGCCATGGTGTTAAGTTACATTTTTATGCAGATGACTGCCAGACCTATTAGCCTTTTTCTCGGGGAGCGGAATAGCCTGGCAAGCCAGACTGTGAATATAAACAAAGCAAGAATTTGGTCTAGTTCACTAGGCTAGGAGCGGAAGGCATTTTGCATTATTGGACTGTTTAAGGGAAATAAAGTCTGCTAACTTCCTCTTCCTAAATGAGTCTAAAACTGAGGTTATAATACTCAGCCCTAGTGAAAGAGCTGGAGCAGGTGATGAGATTGATCTTGATTCCATGACACAATACAAGAAGAATGTGGTCACTAATTTAGGGGTGAAAATTTATGCATTCCTTAAATTTGATGCACAAACAAACATGGTTGTTCGAGCATGTTTTTTTAACCTGAGACGGCTGTCCAAGATAAAGCCTCTCTAGTCCAGAGTACATCTGGAAACAGTAGTACACACTTTATCATGACCTGCATCTACTGTAATGTGTTGAATGCTGGACTGAGTCAAGCTACTACTGCTCGGCTCCAGTCCAAATCTCTGCTGCGAGATTTGTGACTTGGATCAGAAGGAGAGACCACATCACGCCAGTGCCAGCTTCTCTGCACTGGCTCCCGGTGTTTTATTGTGCAAGATTTAAGATCCTCCTCCATTTGTTCAGGGTGCTGCAGAGTAGTGCTCCCCATGTCTTGCTGAATTGCTGCAGCGGCATGTCCCCACTCGAGCCCTTCGCTCTGCTAAGCAGGAGTTGCTGGAAGTCCTCCGCTCTAAACTCAGATCAAGGAGGGAACCAGACCTTCTCAGTAATGGCCCCTACACTCTTGAGCTCCCTCTGGCAGTGAAGCAAGCTTCTTCTCTACAGGAGTTTAAGTTTAGCCTGAAAACGTACTTTCATCTACTAGTTTTCCCCAAACATTGTTGACTCTGGCTTTTGTATTTTTACCTTTTGTACTTTATGGTTTTTAATTACTTTTACTTATCCATCCATCCATCCATCCATTTTCAGCTGCTTGTCCAGAGTCGGGTCGTGAGAGCAGCAGACTAAGGTGGGATGCCAAGACTTTCCTCACTCCAGCTACTTAAGCCAGCTCTTCCGGGGGGATCCCAAGGTGTTCCCTGGCCAGCCGAGAGACATAATCCCTCCAGCGTGTCCTTCCTTAGGTCTCCTACCAGTTGGACATGCCAGAAAACCTCACCAGGAAGGTGTCCAGGAGGCAACCCAACCAGATGCCCAAGCCACCTCAACTGGCTCCTTTCGACGAGGAGGAGCAGCGGGTCTACTCTGAGCCTCTCCCAGATCACCAAGCTTCTCACCCTATCTCTAAAGGAGAGCCAAGACACTCTGCAGAGAAAACTCTTTTCGGCCGCTTGTATCCACGATCTCATTCTTTCGGTCACTACCCAAAGCTCGTGACCGTAGGTGAGGGTAGGAATGTATCAACCGGTTAATCGAGAGCTTTGCCTTCTGGCTCAGCTCTCTCTTCACCACAGCAGAGTGGTACAATGCCCGCATCACTGCAGACGCAGCACCAATCCGCCTATATAACAACAACAACAACAATAATAATAATAATAAACCATTATTAAACGTTCCACCGTCACAAGACCTGATTTGGGCTTTTCAAATGCAATTTATTAATTACCAGAACATTATTTGTTAATTACATGTTGTTACTATAGGCTATTACATTGTAACTGACAAAAAATGTATAAAGTTGTACATTAAGTTAATCAAGCCAAACGTAGATTGGTTTAATCTGATAAAATAAATAAATAAAGTGTAAAGTTTAGTTTAGCAGCATTATTTTGATGACTTCGCATTAAAGAAAATCTGTCACGCGCCGTCTAACTTATGTCTGCACGTGACGGTTAATCTATAGAAAGACTGATTTGGGACCTGTGTAGCGCGAATAAGGTGTCCACATGTCAATAAATGATATTAAAGTGACATTTAAAGAGAGAAAGCGCAGTGAGGAGAGCTGTCACGTGCAGTGGCGGTTCTACATCGAATTACTCCCCGGGCGAGGCCCCCTTTGAGCGCCCCCCCCCCCCCCCCACCACCACCACCACCACCACCCCACCTGCATGAACACACGCATGTTTTCTACAAACAGGCATGTTTTATTAGAACAACTATTGAACATTAATTTTTCTAAGTTGCACATATTTACATTAATTACTATGAAGTTGTCAGAATGTAAATCACTATACATTATATACTGTATCAAAATATATAGAATCAACTATACAAAAACAAACAATAACTAAATATTAAGAATATATGAACATAATAGATAATAAATATTCTAAATAGCAAAAATATTTCACACATAACAAACTAAAGATAATCACTACAGCATTGCACTTAGAACAGAAAACACAAACTAAAATTAAAACCTAACCTTGATGCAACATCATCAATAATGTCATCACATGAAATCTGCTCCCCTACTGAGTGATTGATACTAATCAGAGCCAGGTTAGTGAGCCGCCCCTGAAACATAGGTGACCTCAGGTATGACTTGATCAAGTTTTGAAAAGCTCCTCTCAGCTTGAGCCACAGTGACTGGCAGAGCAGTCCAAAAGTTGGGGTAGATCTCCAATAGATCTTTATCATGATCCATAATATTTTAGAATTGCCTCTGAAATTGTAATTTAAACTGACATAAAAAACTGTAGATTACCAAAAATGCCAACTTTTACAGAACAAATCATGTAAAAAATAATCAGTGCAGCCATCTGCAATAAATAAACAGGATAGTTAGTGGTGACTGGGGTGTTTTCTTCAGCTTGTAGAATTGTTTTATTTATTATTATGTGAACATGATCAACATGTGTTTGTTGTTGTTCAGGCAGGCCACGGGCTGCAGAGAGCATTTAACAAATCCTAGTTTGAATCAGTAAAAAACGATTCAAGGACTTTTTTCAAACCATTTGAATATTTGTTTCAATATTTCAGCCCTATTAGCTCTGTTAGCAATTAGTTGACCGCATTTAACCGTTAAAATCCCAGTTAACTGGTTCAAATAATTGAAAACATGCATCATGAGAGCTACATACCTTTATCTTTCTCCTCTTTTTTCTTTTTTCCCCCTGAATGGGGCACCTGGTGGTTTTAGCTTTTTTATGTTCATCTCTTCTGTTTGGCTCTTGACTCAATAAGTTTCCTTTAGTCAGGACTAAACAATTTGACCTTGATGGGGGGGTGACCACAAAATCATTTTGTTTTTCCTTTTTTTATTCGGCCATTTCACACAATTCAGAGAAACCTGAAAGAATGATAGGCCTGTGTTTATGATATTATGAATGAAATATGGAAGAACGTTAAGATGTGATTGACTTTAGCCATCTTAATACAGTTGATTCAGCCCCTACCCGCTCATTTATTTGGGAAAGACGCAGAGGTGAATTCCCCCGCCGCACCCCTCCCCTTCCTGTTCTTCATAGACACACGGAGCACGTGAACGTTCAGCGCCTGCAGCTGCAGGGGGCGCCAACTTGCTGTTTCCAATCCAGACACTGTCATATGACAGATAATAGAAAACCTCGGTGCGGCGCAGATTTCCTGTTTTTTTTTTTTTTTTACTCCGCGCTTGTGCGCCCCTTTTGTGTCATGAAAAAATGCCGCCCCGGGCAACTGCCCTGTCTGCCCGTGCCTAAAACCGCTACTGGTCACGTGTGTGTGTGTGTGTGTGTGTGTGTGTGTGTGTGTGTGTGTGTGTGTGTGTGTATGTGTGTGTGTGTGTGTGTGTGTGTGTGCGTGCGGAAGCACAGAGGGGTTATCTTTACGCACGTTATGCGGAGCGCAGGTTGGAGAGCTGCAGCTGCGCGTGTCAGAGCGGACACCGAGCGGAGCGGCGGCAGCACACAGAACGGGGACCCGGTGGTTATGGGGCCACCGCTTGGGCACACCGCGGGGTTTCGACGCGTTTTGGCTCATTTTGAGGAAAACGACTCGGTCGTTCGTCTTGGGGTGTGAAAGTCAAAGATACGCATCGCTAAACAAAGGGTTCAAAAAGGATAAACAATTCCCCCATGCACATTTAGATTCCTCAGCCCTTCCTACGTCTCTTCCCATCCGCGTGGACTCGCGTCGGTGCCCGTTTTGCCCCTGAGGACCACGTCGCTACACGGGCGGGATCTCTCTGGCTGTAGACCCGGAGCAGGAGGACTCATCTGGGCACGAATCCATGCGGATGGAGAGGGGGGCAGGCAGAGGCGACCAACACGGCTCATCCCGAAATGCGACATTATCTTTGAACTACGATTATTAACAAAATAGCTGCCATATAAACGAACCAGCTGGGAACCCGTCTTCATTCTGATTTGTTTACATCAATCAGGTAGGTGCTGCTTCCATCCAGCTCCTAGAATACTGATTGATCCATACTGCAGGGGAGAGGGGGGATCCTTGAGGAAACGTGCGATATTTCTTCAGATTGGTGGGAATATCCCTGTGGGGATCATGATTTATTTTGTTCCTACTTAGATGATTTAGATTTTCAGGAGGGGTGTCACCACCAATAAGGGGCACATGCCTTGGAAAAAGGCGATGCACCAAATGCATGAAGGTGTGTGTGTGTGTGTGTGTGCAAAAATGCCAGGAAAACGCATATTTACGCACAGATAGATTCTGACCTTAATGGGACTCTAAACCGATCTGTGTAGGATGTGGTTGTGGACGTGGAACTGCACTGGCTTGGTTTTGTTATTGTTTTTTTTTCTCATGAGGATAAAATGTCTCATGGATGCATCCTCCATTTTAATCCCACGCAACACACACACTGGGGGTGTTTTAGGGCTGTCAATCTCTTCTCTGTCTTCTTTAGTGTGGAGGTTACATGTCACTCTATTTTTGGATCTCACACACTCAGTAACAATACTGCAGCTCCCTCAAACAAACACACTCTTCTGGAACCCCCAGGGACCCTCCCATGTTGTCTGTATTGTTTAGAGAAAGGGGTGTGTGCAGAAAAAAAGAAATAACCTGTGTCTGCATTTACAGTGCTGCAAAATGTATTTGCCCCTCACATATGTGTAGAGTGTTTGTTTTTGTTAGTGAATATTCAGATCAGCAGACATTTCAGATGACCTGAGTAACAAAACATGAAACTACCCAAACCAACATGACCCTGTTTGATAGAATAACTGATATATTAACAGCTTGATGTTGAGCTTGTTACAAAGGTGTCTGAATCCAGCTACAGCGGAGGGGTTTATAGCCTGTTTAAGGTCAAAGGTCATACTTTTTCTTTAAGATTATCTGCTAGAGCAGAATTCACAATTTCTACCAAAGCAGCCCAGACCACCACACTACCACCACCATGTTTGACTTTGTTTTTATTAAGTGCAGTGTTACTTTTACTTCGTGTATAGGGACACACACCTTTTAGAAGTCCCCCTAAACTCTAGAGATTCATACATGATGCTATTTGAGGACCCCCCCCCCCCCCCCACACACACACACACACACACACACACTAATTGTCGCAATCCACCGTAAAGCCAGTTTGGTTTAAATAATGTTTTCACCGTTAATAACAGACAAATTATTCATTTTAAGACAGCATTTTGTTATCTTTGCTTTATCTTTGGTACTGAAATTCATTAGCTGCTTTGAGACATTTGAGTCAGAAGAAAATCATCAAGGTGCCGTAGGTCAGCTTAGGATGTCACCTTTACCATTCCTCCCACTCCAGCTTCATGAAGAAAAGTCCGAATCCCAAGATGTTCGTCTTAAATGTCCAGATGAGGGAATTCAAAAGGGTCGTTTTTATGGAAATTATTGTCAGTAATTTGTTCATGTCAGTATTTATATTGTTTATGGGTTTCTAGCTGCTCAAGTCTATTTCTATATTCTGTTTTCCATCATTAATCAATACTCAGCTGAGCAGAGTTGTTTACAGTCAGACTGTGTATTCATGAGTTAGTTAGCCTTCTCCAGGGATTAGATGGCTAACAGTGTCCTCCAGGCTGATGCCGCATGTGTGGATTATTCAGTGACTCTGTTTCTTTATGGAGCCTCTCCATGTGAACATGATACAGCTCCGTGTGAGTCGTGTTGTCATTTACTCAGGAACTTCCCTGCTTCTGCACTCAGACGTGCAATGCAATGGTGTTCACGATCCCAACCGCTCCTCCCAAATAGGGACTCACACACACACACACACACACACACACACACACACACACACACACACACACACACACACACACACTTCCTGATCTAAAATGGAAGACGCCTAAGTGGAACACATGACACCGGAGGTCTGAGGGTATCAGTCCAGGATCCAGATGCCGTCACATCCGAGCGGTCATCTTTTGAGATACATTGATATGGGGGAGGGGAGGGAGGGAGTTTGGGGGAGAGGGGGGATTAAATTATACATCGGTGCAGTTAATTGCCGAGTCAATTAGCATATGGTCTTGCTGTGAGCCCAGTCACATGATAATGAGGCATAATTGGGGTGGTGAGGGATTTTTGAAGAGGCTGGAGAAAAATACTTGCACAGTTGGTTTCATCATGATGGTACCCAGGAGGCTGGTGCAGCAAATAAATGTCTTCTTTTATTATTTGTTATCTTCCTTCTATCATAGGTGAGAATGCTCTATTTCTCTGAGACATCCACAACAATGTCCCTGAAAGGATCTTAGGGGTGCAAACACAGCATCTAAACAGCACATCTTTGCACAAGGAACCCTTATATGCTGGTAACCATGCACATTCACACCTACGATGAGTGTAGACTCACCAGTTAACCTAGCAAGCATGTTTTTGGAGGGTGGGAGGAAGTCAGAGTGCTCGTGGTAAACCTACGCAGGCAGAAGATAGAAACCCTTTCCAACACGATCTGGGATTTAAGCCAGGGACATTATCACTGTTAAAGATGCAAAACACCACACCGCCATGCAGCCTCTTCATTTAGAGTCCAGATTATCTCTCTACATCTACTTTAAGGTCATTAGAAGTGCAGTCCCTCAACCTGTTCTGATAGAAACCACTGGGATCGTTTACATAGAACAAGAGGAATTAACTTAAAAAAATCTGATTTTCCTGCATTAGCTGGGCCTTTTAGGTTTCAACCTTTCTAGAGAGGAATTAAAAAAGTCAGATCAACATTCCTCTATTGCTTTCCTCCTAATTGTTCCTTTGTAGCAACGTAAATCAGCCTTTCTCACTTCAGACTCTGGAGGAAGCTTAAGCTCAAACTGACAAGCTGCTTTCATTTATGATTGATAAATCAGCTATTAGGTAATCCCAGATGACCTGCTCCCCTCTCCGTGAAACCATTTGCATACTTATAAACTCTTTTATAAACCCTCCCCACCCCCCACCCTCTCTGGCACTCCACTTCTGTCCAAACAGATGGATAAAAGGAAGGACGAAATCAAGTCATCAAAATGCAGTACTGCTTCCAATCGTTATTACAGTAATTAGACAGCATCTGGTTGTGTAACGTTTGATAATTTTAGAAGGCCGTAATTGTTCTGGACTGATGCTACATCACCCCACTCCCCCACCCCCACCATACACGTCTGTCCAGCCTGGAGCACATCTGAATGATTGTGCTGCACATTCACCCTCTCATGCTCGGCCAGAGATCCATGCTGCACAGTCTTCACCTTCAGACTTGCATCCTAAACACGCTCACATGCATTTTACATGCCACTAAAGTGCTTGTTACACACAAACAAGCATGTAGAAAAGCACCATATGAGGAACAAGTGCTTTGTAACTTTATGAACCTCTGAAGCCAGCTGACTTGTTGGCATTGAGGAATATGATGCCTGGGAAACAGCAGCCATGCAGCAGAAATGACCAGCGCTTCCCCTCCATTACATAAGAAACACAGCAAGAATAAAGGCAAACGAGAGGAGGAGGAAGAGCCAGAAGGATCCAAAATGGAAGGGAGTGTTTCTGGGATTAGACAGTGGGGATGAGGAGATGTGTGGAGTTAGGATGTTCACAGCATATTTTCAGTGTAGCACAGGGCTCAGACGGGAGCTCTGAGGGAGGAATGGCTGTGAAATCAGAGTGGAGAGTTTTAAATACAGAAAAAAAATGCTGAGAGAGAGAGAGAGAGAGAGAGAGAGAGAGAGAGAGAGAGAGAGAGAGAGAGAGAGAGAGAGAGAGAGAGAGAGAGAGAGAGAGAGAGAGAGAGAGAGAGAGAGAGAGAGAGAGAGAGAGAGAGAGAGAGAGAGAGAGAGAGAGAGAGAGAGAGAGAGAGAGAGAGAGAGAGAGAGAGAGAGAGAGAGAGAGAGAGAGAGAGAGAGAGAGAGAGAGAGAGAGAGAGAGAGAGAGAGAGAGAGAGAGAGAGAGAGATGAAGGCAGCTTCTCTGTAAAAGCCAGAGGGTCTTTCTTTTCTCTTTCACGACTCAGTCTGAGGAGAGCATGCACCGTGTGTGCTGTCTGGGATTTTACACATGCATGTTCATCTTCGTGTGAGTGTGTGTTTGGTCTTCCGACTCACCAGTTTGCACAAGTCACACTCAAAAAGCAGCCAGTGTAACCATCTGCACAAGTGGGAATGACAGGATGGGGGAAAGGGTGAGTCAAAAAGTCACGAGGGTCCAGCTTCGTCTCCACCGAGCGGCTTTGCTGTTTTTGTCTGCAGGAAAGGACCGTGGTGAAGAAACACAGAAAGATCATGGAGGGAGCAGTCTGAGGTTCTGCCTCTTCTTCTCTGCTTTAGAGATTTAGAGATCGCATCAGGAAAAAGAACAAGTCAGAGGTGTTTTGGTGCCACTTATTAAGGTTAATGTGCCAAAAAGATGATTCGTCACTCTTAGAGGCACGACTGACGTTCATCGACCATAACAATCCATCAGAGGAGTTTCTGAGGCTGTAAAAGGATACAAAAATAGCTTTAAATGATGAATATCCATAAAAACATAACAGTATCATTGTTGTGCCTGCTGGGGTATTCTATGAAACCCTTTAAATTTCATAAAGATGTAAACAACTGCTGCTTTAGAAATGTTTTAAATAGACTGGGAGCAAGCACACGCACACACACACACACACACACACACACACACATCAAAACCATACATATCGTGGGCCAGTTATGCCGACAGCAAACCTTATAATCAGGTTTCTGATACGTAAAAATAATCTTTTATATCTACTGCAAAAATACCTTTGATGAGGTTTAAATAATCCAGTTAGTTGTCAACACATCAACATGAAATCACTTTGATCAGCGATGGACATTTACTGCTATTTAGAAGTGCATTTCTGCAATTATTGCATTCTAGGTAGCTTCCTGAATGCTCTCAGTTTGAATAAATTAACTTTTATTCGTTAGGATTGATGAGCTAACAGCTAGTTAAGAAACTGTATCACTCAGTGCGGTGATATGCGCACTGACCAACATCAAAGTCGATCCAGGTCAATTTTGTTGAAAAAGCTGGGACCCTAACTCTAACCCTCTTTATCCTAGTTTTCATACGCTTTAGAAAACCGGCCTTTCAAATAAAGTTTGTTCCACTCTGGAACAGTAGTGGCGACACGCCCCTTTTCATCTCGGCTTTCTTTCGGTTAGCTCATTGCAACACAAGCAGTAAACAGAAGCTGGCAGGAGTGAAGCAGATGGAACTGAAACAGGATGTGCACAATGGCTGAAGGACTGTACAACAACGCTGCAGCACAGCTTATTTGGTACCTACTGTCCTGTTGTATGGTGTTACACGTGTTGCTTTGTGATGATGGTCTTTTCAGAAGACCGCTTCCATGGTGTCATCACTTCTGGAATGTGAGCGTCTAACCTGTATTAGCTTGACTGATGCATTTACATGCAGAGTTTATTCGGATTGCTACCGCATTATCTGGGTCTTCAGGTCGATTAGAAAGCGTTTGCTGTCAGCCCGATTAACGTGTTTTCATGCAAACCGATGTGAGTCTCTTTCGGGCAATAATTCGGTTTTCTGGTGGACTTGTAAACTGCTCCTTAAAAAATGACCATTTCTAAAGTTTCCAGGTGAAACCAATTAGAATATGGTGCAAAAGTCCATCATGTCATTAATTCAACTCGGACTGAGAGACCATCTAAAAGCTCAGCAACACTTTGCAGGTGTTCTGCATTCATTAACTGATTAGAGACACTTTGAGTCAAGAATACTGAACCTTTTCACAATATTATAATAGTCTGAGATTTTGAATGTGGGGGTTTTCATCAGCTGTAAGCCATAATCATCACAATTATATCAAATAAAGGCTTGAAATATCTGGATTTGCATGTAATAAGTCTATCGCACACATTAGTTTCACCTTTTAAGTTGAGTTACTGACATAAATGAACATTTGCACAATATTCTCATTTTTCTAGTTTCACGTATTCATGCAACATTATTTTATTAATGTTTTCATCATCATCAGTTTGACATCACAAAACTATGGTTAATTAAAATCATTCATATCCCCACCAGGGATTTCTTAATGACAACAATTCAAGAAATTTGAGTAGCTCTGACATTTAACTCGTTCACTGCCATTGACGACTAAAGTCGTCATTTGCATTTTTTTACTGTTTGAAAATCGGAACGAGCCCCCGCGCTGAGAGAACAAACATCTCAGCCCTGAAGCCGATCTTCATCCGCATATGTCACACGTCACGTGATCAGGAAGCAGAACTTCCATGTGTTAGGAGATCGTTTTGGGGCGTTCCTGTAAAAAAAGTGAGGCGCGAACCGGAAAAGCGTCTGCCGATTACAATTCGACAACGGATTATGAAAGAACGGATAATGCTGAAAACACGCGGATTCTTCCTGATGTAAGAGGCGAGTCTCCGCTTTGTTTTGGCGTCGACATCATCCTAGCGCGCAACATTCTGTGACTCTTAAAAAAACAGTAAAAACGGTGAGAAACGCTGGCAGCGAAGGCCGTTAGCGATCAGGAAACGGCTGGCAGTGAAAGAGTTGAGATCCGTGAAGTTTTGTGGCAGCAGCAAAACATTTTGGACTTGATTTCACACAGACTGGCTGTTAGCTTATCAGTCCTGAAGGACAGTAAAGCAAGTATTAATCATTTTTACACCAAAACACTCTTAAAAATGGTTACAATGTTCCTTTGGTTCTACATTTTTATAGCATCTTTTTGTTACACAGATATGAACTAATTGCTTCATTTATGTTACTGGGGAAGTGCTCATCAAACTTACAACTATCTGAGCGTAAATAGCCGTAAGTATGTCGATTATAGCAGGAAAATGTAGTTACATCCTCAGTCCCTAGGCTGACTGAGAGTCACCTTCAGATAAGACGAGGTTGTCGCTAAAGCGCGAGAAGACCAGAGTGTTAGTAACGGAGCTGACTACTAAAGGATATAAAAGAGAAACTAAGCATAAACACACAAAATTAAAAGAAATTACAAGTTTTATTCTCTTAAAGATTCATTAACAGATTATTTGTACTCCTAATTTTCCCACCATTTTCTTATATGAAATTGAACAAATCATACAAGGAAAAGCAAATCTGAGCGCAGCTACTCCAAATATTAGCTCCGTTGAACTTTTGCAAGTCTTGTTTCTTGTGTGGAAATAAAACCTTTGCAGAGTTTATCTTCTCATTCTGCCCTAAACAAGTTGCACTCAGGACTGAATCTGAGACCAGGTTGCTGTTTATCTGATCCAGAAACTCTCCCCCGACAGTCTGACCGTGTAACTCACTCTGACTTAATGTTATGGAGCCAGAACATGAAGCCAGAAATATCCGGTGTCCTTTATGCGGCATGCAAATACTGTGAGCAGGCTATTTGTGGAGCCTGGTAAATTTGTCGTGTTGAAACGACGGTGAGGCTAAAGCACCCTGAAGTAACCAGACTGAGGTTCAGCTTTGAGCGCGGAGAGGAAAGGCAAAGAGCTTGTGTGTACGAGGCAGCTTGGAAGGAAGGTCTGAAAGCTTTGTGACAGCGACTTGGCAGGAGGACATGTTTGTGTGTGCGGCGCCTTTAAATACACATCAGCCTCCCATAAAACACGCTGCTTGTCAGGTGAGATGACAGCACTGATCACCTCAGCAAAGCCCACAATTACAATGAAACGTGTATCTCTGCGTGTCTCAGCTGAGACGAACAGCCCTAGCAGAGGAAAGCAGGTGGGCTGATTGTCCTAATGTGTTTTCGTTCTTCTCACAGAGCCACTTCAAAAATTACAAACAAGGATTTGTACTTTTGCCCAAGGCATGTAGTTCTTGTGTGTGTGCATCGTCTCGCACCTTGCTAGATGCTCCTAGATCCCTGGTAGTGACTCTAACTGCGTGTACCTCTATTTCCCCCCCAGATCATTTTTTTTCTGATGCTTCTGTCTCAGTTCTCCAGCAGCAGGTTCACTGAATGGGACTGAATTACATGCACACATAAAAGTGTCTCACAATCCCGTGGTTCCTCTACATTACACAGAGAATTAAACGGAGGCTGGGTCTGAACTCTTCCAGTTTGTGAATGCATTTCTGTCTTTGTGTGTGGGTTGTTTTCTTTGTTTGAAGATCTAAAATGGTTTCATGGGTCTGGTCTTGAGCTGCTGTTGGAGAAACAGGGTGTGTTTAATTTATGAGTGCAGAGAGATTTCAGTCCTTCACCCTTTATGAACCTCAGACTTCTGTTTGCTCTAAAGCAGCAGAAGCTGGTTGCTGTGTTTATGATTGCTGCAGAAATGAGTGGCAGCTCTGCTCTGAAGCTTCCCAAACATTTATGACTCATTGTGTGTGTGTGTGTGTGTCCCCCCCTTTCTGTTCTCTGCTGCTATCTCTTGTTCTATCTCCTCTCCTGTTGATCTCTCAGAGATGGCGTTCCGGTCTGTCCTCCTGCTGCTGCTGGCTCTTGGTCTTCATACCAGCGGTCAAATTTTGGCTGAATCCGAGCCTCTCCCAACAGGCTGTGGCTGGGGCCTTGGGCGTCCATACACCCTCCTCTGTGACCTGGACTCCATTTGGGGTGTAGCTGTTGAATCCGTGGCTGCTGGAGGGACCCTGACTGCCATCTTGCTTGCTCTAGTCCTGCTGTGCCGTTTACGCCACATCAGTGAAGGCGAGAAGCGCAGTGGTGTGGGACCCATTCTCCTGCTGCTCCTGGGCATCCTGGGCTTGTTTGGCCTCAGCTTCGCTTACCTGATCGAGCAGGATGAGTCTCTCTGTCTGATCCGCAGGGCCTTGTGGGGTCTTCTTTTTGCTGTCTGCTTCTCCTGCTTGCTGGTTCAGGGCATTCGGCTGCGCAGGCTGGGCCGGGAGCGTCGGAGTCCGGGTGGATGTGCTCTAACTAGCCTGGCATTGGGATTGAGTGCTGTGCAAGGGATCATTGCTGCTGAGTGGCTACTCCTGACCGTGCTGCGGGAGGGGAGAGCTGCCTGTCAGTACCTGCCTTTGGACTTCTCGTTAGCCTGCAGCTACGTGCTAGCCCTGCTGCTGGCGGCTCTTACAGCCGCTTCCTTGGCCCTGTGTGGGAAGACACGTCAGTGGCGCTGCAATGCTATCTGGCTGCTCTTGACCTGCCTGCTGTCCCTGCTGTTATGGGTGGCCTGGGTGGGCCTCTATCTGTATGGCAACGCCTGGCTTGACAGGTCCCCCGAGTGGAATGACCCGACTCTTGCAGTAGCTTTGGTAGCTCAGGGCTGGCTGCTGCTGATCTTCCATGCCATTCCTGAATCCCATATCTGTATGAGACCTCCTCCGCAACCCACCGCTCCAGACTACTTTGATACATCCCAGAACTCAACACGGATGAGGGAGACGAGCTTTGACGAAGATATCCCTCTTTCTCACCGGCAGTTTGTGGAGAACCAGGGCTACGGATACAACGATGAGAACACTGCAGGTACAGGACAGGCAAAAAATGTGTGAACAGCTTGTAGGAGAATGTAGGCCAACGTGAGTAATAGAACATTGGGAAATGCTATATCTAGGAAGCTAGAAATAGGTTCAGAAGATTTTGTGTTGTGTGGGAAGTGCTTCTTTCTACACTCAAGAGAAAACGAGAAGCTGTGAGTTAAAGTGAAAATCTTGTTACATTCCAGGCTTGAGGAGCGGTGGAGGTGCAGGTCAGCACAACAGTAACACCGGTGCCAGGCCCAGTGCTCCCTTCCGTAGCAACGTCTACCAGCCCACAGAGATGACCATGATCCTGAATGGGGGAGCGGTGAGTACATCCTCCCAGTCGCAGGTACACGTCGCTCACACGTCTCTCAGCCATCCGATCATACCGACAAGACTGCATGCACATTCGTGCCTTCTGGACCACGAGTCATTGCACAAGAATGAGGGAGCGGTGTGTGTTTGCATGCCCATGTGTCTGTTGGACTTCTGTGGGCACATGCATGGATGGGTTTGTCGCATGAGGTCAGTCATCTCACGGTGGTTTGTTTGAGAGTCTGAGGGGAGCCTCGATGTGTTTAAATAACAGGTGAATGTTATCTGTCAGCTGAGTAATGCAGCCGTCTGACGCACTGTCACACTCTTCATTTTACAGGGTGAGTGTGTACATTCTGGCTGGCACAGGTGAATGCCTTTCCAGCTGTAAACTTAAGCCTGCCGCACAACCCACATCCTCCAGCTACAGTTTACAGTTATGGAACTAGATTTAGCCCAAAAAGACGTCTTAGGCAGTTTTGCATTAAACATCATTCCTTTGCACAAGGCTGATCTGAGTGAGCGACATGCTGGTGATACTCAGAAAGCAACAGTTCACAGAAAAAGGAACATATTCAGCACAGGAACTGGCTTTGAGCATTAAACTAAAGATCAAGCGGTGGCTCAGAAGATACAGTGGGTTCAGAATCAGAACCAGAAGAGTTTTATTGCCAGATGCGCGAGAAATCCCAACATTAGGAAATTGCTGCTTGGTGCAAAAAGAAAGATAAAAATAAGAGATAGGCAAATAAAGTGGCAATATTTAGAGAAATGGCTACTACATACAAGACAGTGTAGGCACTGATCAGAGCAGAACAGTTCAGGTGCAAACAACACAAGGTCATGTGACTGAAACCAAGCGGCTGGAGTGGACGGTCCTAGGATTGTCATTCATGAGTCCAACTGCAGAGGGGTTGTCCATCAGTTACAGGGTTGGTGGTTCTAAAGCCTAGCTGATGCTTCAGTGCCGAGACACTCAACGCCATCATCTGCCTTGCGAGGGAAGTTAAACCAGAAAGCAGTGTAAAACTTCTGGACACTTTCAAAGTAAAAGTCACGTGCAGATTTCCACTTGCTTAACTAGAATAAACAGAAAGTCCTCACCTGTGACTGGGCGTGACCAGCTGCGTGGAACGCTTTAGCCGGCGTTTTACGTCTGAAAAACTCCCGATGAGAAGGGATGCTGATGCAGGTAAAACACGTTACGCTACGTGCTGCCTATGCATCCATTGGAATGCTGGAGTTTATGCCTACAATCATATCTTATGAAGTTAAACAATATACATGCACAATATTAGTGGAACATGGAATCACAATATTTATTGAAGTCTCTAATGCGTATTTTGTGATAAATCTAGGTGTTCTGTCGATGCTCACATTACTTTGTGCTGCTGAAGACATTTAAGGGAGTGAGGCTCCAGCTGACATGAGAACACGTTTTTGAAATGTTGATGTTGCAATATAGACGCGTTTTTATTACAGTGTGTAGCTTGAAATAAAAACTTTTTTCACATGCAAAAAATATAGACAGTAAAAGTGGAGCTTGCGTGTGTTTGTTAGTCTGCAGGACTCGTACAATCAGGCAAAGTGAAAAATAGCTTATCGAGGCTAATTCCACCAGCATGTTAAAGGAATCAATACAAGCAAGTGCATTTTATGAAGCTGTGCAGGCTGTTATCATTTACAGACCTATTTTTTCCATCTGCAGGTGCCCTCCGCCCCTCCCACCTACACGGGAAGGCAGCTGTGGTGAAAGGAGGATATAGCGACAGAATATTAGGAGAATAGGTTGGAGGGATTGAGGAGAGTGAGGGGTTCCAGGACTTGGGGTCCACCCGGTTGGATGGAACTTTCTGCAGCATGGACGCCTGCAGGGCTCTTTCACTCTGTGTACAGACTCTAACACTGAATCTGTGCCAATCAAGTATTGAATGAATGTGATTGTGAGAGCGAGGCATGGAGGACAGAGCTAAAACCTTTCCTGCTTACAATGAACTCTTGAAACATGTCCAGTCATGAGGAAAAAAAGAACGACACAACGCACACTGACTCAGATCTGAAATTATCTTTGGTTTGCTCCGCTGATTCTCCAGCATCCCTGAAAACTGTGAAATCTTTTGCTTCGTGCTGATCGGGCAGGATGTGATGTGTGCTGCTCCTTTACAGTGCTGGTGCTCACATGGAAACATTTGGCTCTGTCCTCCATCCATCCACATTAAACACACGTAAACAGAGCACACGGACAACTGTACAGCTCCAGCACCGCCCCCTTAAAAATAATTCAGCCTCTGTCGGTGTCTATGTACAGTAAAATGAATGGAGAAAGTGTGTGTGTGTGTGTGTGTGTGCGTGCGAGCGTGTGTGTTTGTCACAGCTCCCCAACAAGCCCCGGCCTTTTCCTCCTCTTCTCTCTCTGTTCCTGATCTGCACTGTCTGTTGTTATAAAACATAGCTCTCCTCCCACCTGCATGGACCCATTGCAAACACAAAAACTGTGACGCCCTACCTGGCAACCACTGAACATACACTCCACCTGTACAGAGGGATCACATGCTGCCACTGAACTGCTAGATGTACGAAGGAGCAGGGTGGGACGTGATTGGATGAGGAGGCGGTCAGTCATCTGCAAAAGGGGAGGTGGGGTGGGTGCAGCAATGTAGGTCAGACCGCTGCTCTCCCACATCTCCAGTGGCCACTGGCGGATCGGAACAACCAGGAGAGACTGTCACTTTGGATCAGCAGGAAACAGAGCGAGGAAGTTCAAAAGAGAGGAAAAAAAGTGTCTCGCTTTTCTGTCTGTGTGCATACGTGGATTGTGATTTTCTGAGCAACAAAATTCAAGTTCTGATGCTGAATTCCCACACGTGGTGTGGAACAACAGAAAAAAAACGTGAGTGACAGAATATAAATAAACAGCTGTGGCTGGAGATATTTTGGAGCTGCTGAAAGATGAGATTTACACTGTGGAGAAGAAAGAGGAGGGTCAAATATAAGGGAAGGAGAAGGAAGGTCAGAGGGGGGGAAATCTCCTTCAATCAGCCTCCACTGTGTGAGAAAACCGCTCTAACCGCTCTCGAGTCCCTTTGTGCACAAAGGAGCTGCTCCTTTATACCCTCTAAACTCCTCTCCTCCTCCTCCTCCTCCTGCTTCTCTGTGGTCAGTGCCAATAAAGACTCCTCGTTTCTTTGGAGTTTTGATTTACACTTTTCTCTCATCGTGGCACCAGCTATCACCAGAGGAACTGTGTACATATCAGTGCTATAAAGCTCTGCTTACCTGTTTTCCTTTTATATTTTTAAATTGTAGGCCGAGTTTAGACACAGCAAACTTATTTTTACTTCCTTTTTAATAATTGGTTGCTTTATGTTCAAACTTTGCCTTTTGATCCATATATGCTTTTATTTTTCTCTTGCTTGCATCTTTTATTTTTAGCTTTTTCTGATTTATTTTATTTTGCCAAGACTAAATTTGCTTTTTAGTATTTTAGTTTGATAAGGTTCATGGATTTTACGGGAGCTGTCATATACAAGACTTTATGTTGGTTTTACTTTCTGGTTTAACTGAGGCAGAGGAGGAACAAACATATTTTGAGGTTGTTTTTTTTTTGTTGTTTAGATAAAATACACTAGCTGTGAATAACTTTGGCACTTCATGCAGTAAACAAACTAGCTGCTGATACCCTATGGGGGTGAAATTTAAAATCAGGGTAGGGTGGGTAGGTTATATTAAATTTAGACCCACTAACCACCAGTTAAATGATCCTTGAAATTCGTCTGACCTGGGGTCGGCCCTTAACTGCTGCTGTGTTTGTCTGACACTGGGACTAACTCTGAAACAGGACTGCTACTTGCAGGCCAGCCTCAGACCCAAACACAGCTCCCTCTTCCAACTGTGCTTGGGCCACACCTGGTCCCAAACAGATCCACGCAAGAACTGCCCTCAGGGTTTTCAATACTCGACTGTAAGTTTCAATCCTCAGAGTTAAGGACGGATGTTTGAATTCTTGTGACGTTTTCACTTAATGTGGACAAAACAGAAAAAAAGATGAACAACATGATGTGACTTCGTACATTTTGCACTCGTCAACTACCTATCCGTGCATGCTTCTCACCTTTTCTACATATAAGATCTTTCTCAGACGTACTTTTGGATACTAACCATTTATGTAAGGGTCATGTGACAGAAATCATAACTTCAGTGTATATCAAATGACACCCGTTGATGTCTGTGCTTACAAAAACACAAAAGGGTTGCTTGTTGTGACATCAAGAGAATAAAACCAGGGGTCGGTCCAGAAGAGTGTGATCTTCAGGACCTAATAACAAATTTCCTCTGTGTGGGTTTGAAGACTTGAGGGTTTTTAAAAAAGCAAATCTTCCGACTGATATTGTCTCTGTGTTAAAACCAAGTAGACTGTGGTGAAATTTGCACAAAACTTCTATGTTGAGTTTGATGTCCCAGGGGTGACCCATCCTTCCTGGGCTCGACGTGTCCTTGCCTGTCCGCTCCTGATTTGTCTTGCCGTCAGACTGTTCCGGGGGGGGGGGGGAGCTAGCAGGGATAATATTGGTTTTCACAGTTATGACAGTGCAGTGATGCAGCATGCAGATGTATAGAAACTTAATTCCTTGATTAGAAAAAGAAGAAAAAAACCAACTAACTGTTGTTTCTGTAACCAATTCAGGAAAAAAGTTCAATAAAGGTGTCATGTTTGTAGTTAACTGTCCCTGTTTTATTACACTGAAAGTGGAACTCAGATGAGAAATACTGTATTTTTTATTCTACACAAGACACAACACTAAAGTTTTTTTAAATGACTATTTTGTATGCACAGGTGCATACAGCTTTTCCACTGTCTCAAGCATTAAACTTATACTGGCAGATTAAAATTATTATAGGTGTGGAACCCTCATTAGAAATGAATGCCTTGCAAGTCGTACTCTGGGGAGCAAAAAGCTCAGATGCACTTGTTTCAGGAACTAGCAGAATGCCTCGTCAGGGGAGAGCTTAACACAGCAGGATCTGGACTCTTATTTCCTGATATTTGGACATCTCTCCTTGGATTGGATAAGAGCAAAGGGACTACCACTGACTCTGTTAGTCCTGTGACACAAATTATTTATGTTCTACAAATAACTCAAGCCTGGAGGTGTTCTGCTGTGTTGTGAAGTTGCCAATGCTAACGGCTAGCTTCTATTAGCCGAGATGTTCTCTGCTGTTTCCTGGATGCTAAACCAACAACAGCCTTCCCCGTCATGAGTCAAGATTGGCGAGTCCATGACTGTTTAGTGACAGTGTGACGTAGATCTGTCTATTTTCTATCAGAAGCTAATGCAGGAGATAGGTGTAGGAGACTATTTTCATGTTCAGCCAGCATGAAAAACTCTGAGTGACAAATTATAATCAGAAATAAACATTCAAAATTTTTTCCAGTGTTCCACACCTTTAAATTATTTAAGGTAGAATTCCAATACCACACTAAGACACCAGCCTATAAGCTACAAAAACATAAAAATAATTACACGAATGTGTATACAGCAGAAATCGATGGGACTACAGCTCCTGATATCCATCTCAGATAGTTTTTTTATTAGATTTGTAACTTAAAAGCCGACACCATGGGGCAAACGCCATCTGATTTCAATCAACAGGTGATTAACAGGCTTCTGGAGAATTTGACGAGCTGCTGCACAGGTGAATCAACTGTGTTGGAACAGGGAAACAACAAAAAGGACATTTTTGGGAAATTTGGGAAGACGGGAGCGATTGGAGGGCGACCCGCACCCATGGAGAGCACCGTCCGTATGGAGACCTTACAGACTGGGACGCTACTCAAGGTGAATCGCAAGCTGGACAATGTTCTAGCTGCTATACCGGTATTAGTGCGCAAAATGGATGTCATCTCGGAGAGGGTCACCGGACGGTGTGGAGATGTTTAAAACCTAAATTGGCTTCAATGGAGGACTTGAATGATCAGTTACAGACTGAAGACAGAGAGGAAAATTATCTCAGCCTGACCCAAACAAAGTCTTGTTATCCAAATCTGACGCCATGGCAGCCCTGAGATGCCAACAACAAACCCCCACGAAGGAATGCAGACAGATGCTGTGAAAACCCGACCTACCCCCCCTCGCCCCGCCTTCGGATTGGTGGACTTCAGCCTGGCGAGGTCATCAACCTGCAGGAGTCAATGTGCTCTGCGCTCCTCCCAAGATGTCCCTTCCACCTGTGGCTACAGTGGCCGAGCGCCATAGGGCTGCTCTCGCTGGAGAAACAGGATCCCAGCCCCCCCTATTATGTGATGTTGTGTTGTGTTATCTGCTTCTTATCTGTTTGAGGTGTTTTTTTGCAGAGCAAAGCTGCCCTCCTGGTGGGAGAGTAGCAATGAAGTGCCTTTTTTCCCCCCTCCTCCCGAATCAATTCCTCATGTTACCCTTTTATCTCTCTACTAAGGTAGTGCGACTCGGGGTTGCAAATGACCACAGTCACCAATTCTTGTCATGTGTCTTGCCCAGTATGTCTGATCTCTGAATTGTGTGTACTGAAACTCTAATTTCCCTCTGGGATTAATAAAGTTTGATTGATTGAAGATGCAGGATACCTGCCCTCTAGGACGAGTTTGACACCCTTGGGAACCGAATTCAGGAAGGAGGAAGTTCCCATTGACTCCCATGTTAAAAATGCTAACTTCACAGCAGAAATAAACATGTTTACAGCCAGGGACAAAACACATTTTAGGTTTGATAGGTCTAGTTTACAGTAATGACAACTCTGAGGGGTGGTGAATCTTTTTGTAACTCATGTCCATTTGATTGACAGGTAGCAGATGACTCGAGCTATCAGTACTAGCACTAGCAGCTTACCTCCTGCTTTCTCCAGGGAAGGCCTCAGTCTAGGCCTCACATTAAAAGTGTAACTGCATGTTGGTAGTAGAGTTGCTCAACCATGGCTTTCTGGCTAAAAGCCAACCTCCATTAGCTTTGCTTAGCTAAGACAGCTTGTAGCTTCATTGGCTCAGAGTCTGATGGGTGTCAATCTTCTGCCCTCACCCTCAGTAACAGGGTCTTGCAGCTCCGTTTTTCTATTTTCCAGGAATGACGAGACACGTAATGTGGCCAATATAGCGGTGGTGGGAACCTACAGGTGGCAGCATGGAGGGTTCATCCATATCATTGAATGGTTCACACCGAGTGCAGGTTTCCGTATAACATCCGTAGAAGGAAACGTGTCTTCTACCATGGCATCGCCCAGAGACCTAGACCCGCTCCCATGTATTCTAGATCTGCTTTTCATGGTCATATGTTACGAAGCCACCAATATTTTTCAACAACTGGGCATCATTTAATTCATTTTCAACAACATTTGGATGAATACTTCCAGAGATTAACGGTAAAAACTACACATTGTATCTTAAAAAACCTCTAAATGCTTGAGTTTTAATGCCTAACTCAAGGATCTCTGTGTGTAGACAGAACTGTAACCTACACCTCCACATCTGGGGCTGAAGTCCGACCCGGTTCTTCTCAGGCTACGACCACCCGGTTCCACCTTCTCTCAGGGGCTGTGTGATCTAGGTGCAGTGTTTCAGTGTTGCCAGACTCTGTGGAGCTGGCTCCAGCATCCGATGTCGTCCAACATAAAACCTGTTTTATCATCTTACCCAATGCCAGCTGTCTAGCAGGTACCCACATACCTGAGATACATTTTGACCCTACTAACGTCTCATCCAGAGGAGGAGACAGCCAAGAAATCCTTCCATTACCAAAACCAGAGAGCACTATCTCAGGTAGACTTGTGGCGAGGTGGAAATATGCCAGAAATGCACTTTACTTTCAGAGTTTCTGAAGTCAGAACAGCACCGTTATAACTTGGACAGTTTTAGTTTGGTGTGACAGAGATCAAAGATGTGCAAAGTCAGATGAGCAGCATGGGGCTTTTTCTCTTTTGCAAATCAGATTTTATGAGCTTTCCACAGTTGATCCGTGACGAGTGAGATGATGCTTGATCATCAGCACGAAGCAGATAGCTGAAAGTATTAGAACTTGACTAGCAAGCCATCCTTCTGGCACATGGAACCATACAGAGATAAAAGAAAACATTAACAATATATATTGTCTAAATTCATGCCTATGTACTGTAATTTTAGGAAATATAAGCTGAATATTCAGCTATGCTGCTCTATGCAGACAGCCTGCTGTGATCTCAGTGAGAATTGAAACAGCTTCTATGCTCCGATTCGCTGGCAAAGTAATTTCCTTTCCTCATGAACAGATCTGAAAACGAAGTCACCAATCGTTCTGGTTTAAAATGAAACGATGAGTCCGTTTGTTAGACAGGGACATATAAACAAAAGGACCAAGGAAATATGGCTGTTTTAGAGAGATGTAAGCTGGAAGAGCCAAGAGAAAATATTGGGTCTGTTGCAGGAGGTTTCCACTCTTGACAGCATTATGGGAGCGGAGCTATATGGTGTTCATTTGTTGGGGAAGAATCATGAAGGGGAGCGATCAATCAAACCGGCGATAGGAGCAATAAAATGATTAGACATTAATCTCTGGACGTAAATTCTTGCTCCTTCCATCTTCTGCTGGTTAGAGCTTTACAGTGACTGATCACTGGTCAGTTTGTTCTCAGAAGAACAATAATTATAATAATTAAAAGCCTTTAAACACAGAGCCAAGCACTTCATTTAACTACTACCAGATTAGTTTAAGGTTTCCAGTGAGGTGGAGTCAAAGATGTTCCAACAGCTTCATGGACAGCCAGGAAATAACTCAATCGTGTGATTGACCTTTCCTTCCCTTTGAACGGGGGTGGGGTGGGGGTCCCACTCACCAACTTCAGGGGTCATCAAGGGGGGGGGGGGCTTTCTGGAACATTCACCATCAAAGAAAGAGAGAAAGAGTAGGATTTATTTGGTATGTTGATCTGCTTTTAAGGCAAATCTAAAAATACATAAAAATGTGGCCAAATGTATGTACATTAAGTTTGCTGGTACTTAAAGATCAAGTCACCCCCTACAAGAAACTTACTCCACTCCCACTTCATGTTTGAAAAATGCAACAAATGTGGTTGCCTGGCAGACCGAGAGGGCGTAGCCGCTAATAAATACACACAAACAGGCTCACAACAGCATTGTGACATCATAATGTACCAGCTAATGTCATAGTGTACCTCTTAGCCAATAGCAATGGCAGACTGAAATTCAATTGTAGTGCAGAGTTTTTACCTGACGATGGCGCAACACTGATAGTTTTAGGAAGAATATTTAAATTCTAACTAAGATGCACTAAAGTGCAAAATTATTATTTACACATATTTACAGCATGATTAGACACTAATTTATATAGTTTACCAGCAAAAAAAAGTAGATTTGGGGGTGACTTGCTCTTTAAGTGTTTGTGCTGCTGTAACAAGTGAATTTCCTCACTCTGGGATCGATAAACTCTATTCTATTCTGAATAGCTGATAGAAACTCTAAACGAATATCAAAGTAATTTCTATGTTCAGGAATGTGGTTCTTATAAAAAATAAGGTCATATGAAAACTATTTTGTTTCGCCTGTCAGATTTTACATTTGTACGCCCTCAAGTTACATTGGAAAAACATAGTTTTTCATAAAGATACTGGCCAGACTCTGCATGAAAATGGTAGAAATTCAGTACACTTTAGCATCTATATAGAAAAGAATTGGGTTCAGTTTTTCACTTTGTTAAGGAATTTTGTCTTGAATCATTATAGAAAACCAAACTCTCTCCTCTAAACAGTGAAGAACTACGTGATTAGCTGTATTTTGTTCAACTTTGTGTTTGCAGCTGCAGCAAAAAGTCTGAGCCATATATCCGAGCCCCACATGTTTCTAACTAACATAGCAACACTAAAGTCATGGGAACTTATGGTGAACAGGATCGTAGCGAGCTGGATGCGTGACTGGAGCAGTATGGCTAACTGTATTAAGGAAAGATGAAGTCACTTGTGAAAGACACAACACGCTTAAAGGTTGGATCTAAAACACGATCCACATTTTCCTGCAATTTATCCACCTGACACCAGCAGAGCTCCAGCATCGGCTGGCTTGGTAAGCTACTGATTAATATTTTTCCGTAGTTTTATAAACTCAGCAATAAAACTGGCAGCTTATTGTTTTATTGTTCTGTAGATTCTTGATTTTTACTGCACAGCAGCCTGATGCAGCTAGCAGAGTTAGCTGCTATGTGAACACATCACAGAGATAAAACACGTACGCAATACAAGTAAATAAATGGTACGACTTATTAGAGTTCCAAGCCCAACGGGCAGGGAACCCTATTGTTTTTGTATAGATTTTTCATTATTTTTCCGGCATTATTCTTCTCCGCTAATTCCATATGGGCGCAGGAGCCAGAAAATGCCAAAAAAAATCTGACATGGCGGTCTGGTAGAAAATCCTGACCGCTACTCAGATTCAAAAATTCATAACCAGCAATCACTAGGTGGCGCTGTTGCGGAGGTCAATGCATTTCAGCTACTAGCTCCCAAACCATAGGCCCTACAGTCAAAAACTTTATATGTGCTTGATCCTTGGATGATTCTGCATGTCGTTTGTATTGGCCACGCCCATTTCCGCCTAACTACATTTTTTGCTAGATCGCAAAAAATGCTAAACTTAGTTTTAATCACCAATCCGTCATTTCTCGTCAAAACAGCTTCAAACGTGGGATATAAGATCTATAGCTGAAGCTAAGTAATTGCAATGGAAAATTTTGCAGAAAATTTTAAAGTTGCTTAAATTACACATGGTCAAATTCAGTGCGCTAGCTAGCACATGTCCTAATTGATGATATCTCCACATTTTTTTAAATTTAGATGAGACTTTTTTAAAATTTAGATGAGACTTTAGACTCTTACAAAGTATGAGCTGTAAGCAACATCTACTTAATTTGTTTTGATTCACCAATAGGGGGCGCTAAAGAGTCAAAAGGTTTGTTTCAGCGAAACGGCTTGATGGATTTCCACAGAACTTGGCACAGATGTTAATTATTGGACCCTTGAGCTATATTTTGAAAATGATTAAAAAGTGGACGTGGCTTATAGGCTTTAAAATGTTTCGCCCTTTTACTCATGAAAAATATATATTCTATAACAGAAACTGTGCCATAGACACAATCTCTATCACACAGCTGCATCTTTCCAATCATTACTTCATCCATTTCAGCACAACTCTACAAGGGAGGTCCACTGCTTCCTCCCCAATGGTCTCATTCTGCCGCAACCTCCGCAATCTGGAACCCAACCACTTCTCCTCTCTTGTTGCCTCCACTCTTCCATCTCCCAGCACATTCTCTGCTTATGAAGTGAATGATGCCACCGAGTCACTCTGCTCCACACTCTGCTCTTGTCTTAATAACTTGTGCCCTTTAGCCACTAGACCTGCTAGATCCTCTCAGTCACACCCTTGGCTAAATGATACCCTCCGGTCTCTACGCACCAATCTTAGAGCTGCGGAACGGAAATGGCGCAAAACAAAAGATCCTGGTGATCAATTGAAAATTCATGAATTACTGTCCTCATTCTCTGCCAGCATCACTGATGCAAAGAAAGCTTTCTACACTGACAAAATTCTCAGCTCTGCTGACTCTCAGAAACTATTTTCAACATTCTAAACTTTGCCCAACCCTCCATCTCCACCTCCTGCCAACAATCTATCAGCTGATACCTTTGCCTCATTCTTCACTGACAATGTGGAAGCTATAAGCAAACAGTTTACTCAACTCAACCTACTGCAACAGACCCAATATTTTCTCTGGTCAGAATTGGGATCGATCCTTCAACCTTCCGATTACTGCACAACCTGCTCCACCTCCTGAGCTAATGCTGTCCCATGCAGCACATGACTTCACTAACTAAATCTTCACGGTCTTTAAAAATTGAACAAAGGAATTTGATTGTAATCACCATTGAGAAGTCAGCCATGCCTATGAAAGGTTTTCCTATAGGCTGCACAAAAGTTTCAATGAGTTTTCCTGAGTGTTCCTTCCATTGCGCTGGTTGAAGTGAGCTGACGGGACGCCTGCGGGAGAACGTGTTTTTGGGGCTGGGTCACGTGAGGAATGGCGAAGACAAGGACGGGGCCGGGTGGGGGACTGGCGCAGAGTCGGGATCGAACACACAACCTTCCGATTACCGGAAAACCCGCTCCACCTCCTGACCTACTGTTGTCCCATACAGCACATGACCTAATTGACAAAATCTCCACGATCTTTAAAAAATAAATGATGGAAATGGATTGTAATAGGGATTGAGATGTTATTGATGGCTATGAAAGATTTTCCTATAGGCTGTGCAAAAGGTTCAAGGAGATGTCCTGAGTGTTCATTTCATTCTGCCGGTTTAGAGAGCTGACACGACGCCTGCAGGAGTCTTTCATCCATTCAAACACCCAGTCACACGCTGGTGGGAATGAGCTACAATGTAGCCACAGCTTCCCTGGGGTGCACTGAGAGATGAGGCAGCATTATCTGGTCAGAGTTGGGATCAATCCTTCAACCTTTTGATTACTGCACAAGCCGCTCCACTTCCTGAGCTAATGCTGCCCCATGCAGCATATGACTTCACTCATTAAATCTTCACTTTCTTTAATAAGGAAACAATGGAATTCGATTGTAATCACGACTGAGAAGTCAACCATGCCTATGAAAGATGTGCGTATAGGCTGTGCAAAAGGTTTAATGACGTATCCTGAGTGTTCCTTTCATTGCGCCGGTTGAAGTGAGCTGACGGGACGCCAGAAGGAGAATGTGTTTTTGGGGCAGGGCCACATGAGGAATGGTGAAGGTGAGGGCGGGGCCGGGTGGGGGACTGGCGCTGGTTGGTTTGGAACCTGTTGATAACTGCTTGCAGTTCTAGTTTATATTTGAAATCCTTTCTTGAGCAAGTATGTGCTAAAATGGCCCTTTACAAGGTTAATGAAATGTCACTGAGACCCCAAAAGCCCCCGGTGGCCAGAACACTGAACTTGTAACTTCAGACCGACCTGTGCCACCTGAGCACATCTGATTTGTTTAATTTAGTGATGAGCCACCCCCGTAGAAACTAATGAAGGTTGACAAGACATTTCAGCAGTTAGATTCATGTGTTAAAAAGACAAACACAGCAAGGAGATAGATTTCATTTTCGGTTTAACCACAGATATTTAATAATGAACACTAGGGGGTGCTAAAAGCAAGCAAAACTGCCTAGTATCCCTTTAACTTGTTGGCTAATTCACTTGTGGCTCATTTGAGTCAAACAGGATGAGGGACCTCACTGCAC
Organism: Nothobranchius furzeri; assembly: GCF_043380555.1. Taxonomy (NCBI): domain Eukaryota; kingdom Metazoa; phylum Chordata; class Actinopteri; order Cyprinodontiformes; family Nothobranchiidae; genus Nothobranchius; species Nothobranchius furzeri. Next base: position 57,173,466 of record NC_091752.1, read on the forward strand.
CCCTCTGATATCAGTTCTCCTCGTAGTAATCTATTTTAGAGAAATAAAATCTAACCGACTAGCAAAGGTTTCAGAAGCTACATCTGGCGGATGAAACATTGTCCTCTGCTACAATGCTAATGCAGAAAAACCGAAGTAGGGGATTGTTTAAGCTAGCTGTTGGAGAAAAGGTGCAGTGAGATGTCGTCCGCTGCTAAGTGTTTAGACCAGAAACAATCTTTTGTTTTTGCCGTGCTATTTAAAAACATCAGATTTTCTTAAAAATCCAGCCATGGAAATCCCAAAACCTCTTTAAGCTGAGGTTTGAATACTTTTTTTACACATGCCAATCAAAGGAAATTTGCCTCTGTCATAGTTAAATAATGAAAACCCCTGCATTTTTTTTATTTAGTTTATTTTTTTTATTAAACTTTTTTTCCATTTTGCAAATATTTACAAACAATTTTGCTGTTTCACTGGGATTTGGAGCAATTCCTTATAAAAATTTGAGTGACTAAGCCATACCGAGGCAGAATTAATGTATTATTTAGAGCAATTTAGCTAGAAATTTTCTGTCAGGCTCAACAAAATAAAATTTAAACCCTAACCCAGGGTAAAACATTTTGATCTCCTCACAGATCAATGTGCATCTGGTCTTTGCTTCTTTGTTTCTTCCATATCTGACGTTTTTTGGATTTCAGCCAATGAAAAGGCAGCAGAATAGGTGTGTGCTGGTCTCTCCAGGTCAAAGTCAACGATTGCAGCTGTTGCTGGATCAACTTAAATAGGTTGTTTACAGAAGGATGAGCAAAGGGGCGATTCCTTAAATAATTTTGTTCTTCTTCTGTCCCTGAGCTAAACGAGGCTCATCTGTCCGTCTCTGCTCACTTCATTACATCCCAGAATAACAACAGGCACAACCAGAATATAAACACCACCTTTCTCAACCTGAAACATTTCCACTCTCCTCTCAATTTTACCTGACAGATTTTGTTTAATAGGCCACGAAATGTTTTCTTTTCCATTAGGGCTCTGAAACCCCCCACCCCCACCCCATCCCCACCCTACTGTTATGTCAGGTCAGCAGCAGCAGTGGAGCGAGGCTGTGGCGCCACAGCTAAAGAGTGTTTGTAGGCCCAACATGGCTGCAGAGAGCCTTTGTTGTGTGGAATGTGTTGGTGTGAGGATAATGGCGTTGGTCATTGTTCGATAGGGACACACACAGGACTACTATCATGTGGCTGATGGAGTGTGTGTGTGTGTGTGTGTGTGTGTGTGTGTGTGTGTGTAAAGGGTTTATTGTGATATAATCAATGTAAAGGATGGGTAGTTTACATCTTACTTATGAACCATAAAATGTGAGATTCCATGAAAATATGAAATATCAATCAGATGGATATTTGAATATTTTAAACCAGAAGATCAGAACTTTTTATTGCAGGGATTAAGTGACACTTCGTATTAACTCCAAGAAAAGAGAGTCAGGTTTAAAGTAGTTAAGAAATGTATTTCCACACAATTTAAACAAGACTACCTTTAACACTCTGCGTACTGATGGACTAAGATGGAGTGAGACATGAAATGATGATGTATATGTGTGGAATGTTGTTATCAGAACCAGTTTATTTAGAGACACAATTATCAATTTACAGTGGTGTGAAAAACTATTTGCCCCTTTCCTGATTTCTTATTCTTTTGCATGTTTGTCACACAAAATGTTTCTGATCATCAAACACATTTAACAATTAGTCAAAGATAACACAAGTAAACACAAAATGCAGTTTTGAAATGATGGTTTTTATTATTTAGGGAGAGAACAAAATCCAAACCTACACTGCCCTGTGTGAAAAAGTAATTGCCCCCTGGTTTATCCGTTTAATTATAGATCCACTAGGATAAATACAATAAAGTTTATCTCTCACCAAATAGAATATTTACTAAGAAATCACAATGTAACTATAGACACATTATTTTGTTGTGTGTGTGTGTGTGTGTGTGTGTGTGTGCGTGCGTGTGTGTGTGCCTGCTCTGTCTTCTCGATCCACAGTGAGTCGTGGAGGATGGCTGCTTATACTGAGCCAGGATTCTCTGGAGGTTTCTTCCTGTTAAAAGGGAGTTTTCCTCTCCACTGTCGCTTTATGCTTGCTTAGTATGAGGATTGCTGTAAAGTCACTGATACCAGTCAGTGACCTGATGCAATTTGCTGGGTTCCTTATATAGGAAACATTATTTCTGATTGGCTTAATGAACTGACCTGAATTGGAATCTTTATTATGTGAAGTGTCTTGAGACGACTCTTGTCGTGATTTGGCGCTATATAAATGAAATTGAATTGAATTGAATTTTGATGACATTTTTAACTAGTGTCGTGATTTCTCCCATACATATAGTATAGGGTTTTGTTAATTTGTTCTTTTACACCACCTTTTCCAGTACATGTAATGTATTGCATTCATTTCTTCACTTGGAAGTCTGTTCACATAATTTGCTACACATAGTACATATAAGTACACATATTGACAGGTTTCTTTTTATTTGTTGATTTCCATTAAACGCCATTTGTTGTGTCTACATTGAAGTGCCCTTTGTTGTGCTTTCGCTCCTCTACTGAGTTTCGCCGATGATTCTCCTCGATTCCTGGGGGTGGCCCTATGATTCGTCATCGGATTCTACTGTTCCTGATTGGTGTTCCGGCTCATTGGACCTGGATGTCCATGGATTCCGGCTATTGCTGCTGGGATGTTTCGTTCGCTGGGACCGACTCCGTGCCTGCTCGTCTTCCTCCTATTCTGGATTACGTTAAGTGCAATTACAAGGATCAAATTACTGTTTGAATTATTCCCTTCCTGAGGATATATTAATGATTTGCTGACTTTTAATTAACCGCCTTCAAAGGATTTCCCTCCTCCAAAGGAAATTATATACTTTTGGCCTCTGCCTGGGAAATTACATCCTGCATTCTCGACGGAGACCCTCCAGGCCTCTGTTGTTCAATGACAGGTGGTCTCGGACCACTATGCCCTTGAAAAGGGGGGATATGTAGCGTGATGAATTGTCCATTTCTGACCTAAAGGCCCTGCTCTATTTACGCTACCCAAGCAAAACCATAAGTTTCTGACACAAACCTAATCTACAAGATATGGGCCAAGGCCACTCATGCTCTGTGCTCTTATCTAAACTGTTGCTTCCCCGGACAGCACAAGAAAGAAGAACTCTTTTAGAAACAGAACTTTTCTTATTAAATAATAATTAAATTGCATCTGTTAGTCCAAATAATCATGTGAAGCTAATGTTAAATCAATCTGTGAAATAAGAATATTAATTACTTGATATTATAATCCTATGATAGTATTTAATAAGTAATATACCGTTAAATATTTACACTAGACTGATCACATGTAATGCAAAATCACATAACACATTCCTTTTGCTGATCCAATCAGAACCTTCCAGATCTGATGCGAGGCATGGTTTTGTTGGTGCTTGGTAAATCCCCTTTTGTTGGCAAATTCTGATTCGACAATAAATCAAAACATCCAAATTATAAAACTATGCCCCACATCATCTTAACTTGAGTTCTAGAGAAGTTATCAGAGTGGCCAATCCGTAACTTTCCTCTTAAAGCCGAAATAACCTAACAACAAGCTGGATTAAATCTGTTGCATGTTCCACCTGCTGCAACGGTTCCTTCAGAATAAAAGCTGAACCATCACGACTACCTTCAGGGTCTCGCTGATGCCAATAAACTGTCGTGACCTGGGAGTATCTCAAGACGGGACTGGTCGGCAACTGCGGCTTTGCTACAGGCTTCGGTTCCAGACAAGGTCCAAGCTGGACCTCAACACCTCCTGATCTAAACGGGGACTTCCGCTGGGTACGTAGACCAACAGATGGCGTCTCAATGTGTGTTATAATCTCCAAACCAAGCTTAGAGCGAAACACCATTTCACTCCCATCAGAACTAATCATTTCTCTGGATTTGCTGGTTCTAAACATATTTCACACACACATCATCCTCAGTCTTACTCCACCTTAGTTCATCATACACATAGCGTTTAAAGTTAGTCTTGTTTAATTTGTTTAGAAGTAAATCTTTTAACTTTTTCAACCTGACTCTCTTTCTTTCTTGGAGTTGATACGAAGTGTTGCTCAATCCCTGCAATTAAAGATCCGATCTTCTGGTTAAATTTATTCAAAGATCCATTAAGGTGATATTTCATATTTTATGATATTTCACATTCTATGGTTTCTAATTAAATGTAAGAACATCTTCTCTACACTACGAAAGCGGGGCCTCTGTCAAGGTCAGTGTTGGGAACGTTACTTTAAAAAAGTAATTAGTTATAGTTACTGATTACTTTGTCAAAAAAGCAACTCAGTTACTAACTGAGTTACAAGATCATAAAAGTAACTAATTACCAACGAAAGTAACTACTTAGTTACTTTTTTCATTAAAGAATGCAAGAATTACTACAATAGTAAAATATAAATGACTAATGACTGAACATAATAAAATGTATGTCCAAATGTTTTATATAAACCTGAATAAGTTAAACAAATAAGCACTTAACAGGAGGAACTACTAATAGGAACATTACACTTATCTAGACTATTAAAAGGTCACTGTGTGATATTTAACAAAAACCCAATCAGCTAAAATTTAAAATTGCAAATAGAAACACCTGTAAAGGTTCCTGAGCCTTTAAATGGTCTCTCAGTCTAGTTAAATTACAGAAATAAATGTAATTTTGCACAGCATTCTAATTTTTCCAGCTTCACATAATTGTGTGTTTTTAGTAGCATTCCTGTTGCTGCTAATCTAGTAATGGTTAAATAAATAATTAAAATCCTTTAAAATGACACTAGAAGAGGCACAAGCCTGATGGAGGACTTACATTTACTAACTTGGGTCAGACCCAACCACAGAAGAGCTGAAGCTGGGTGGTGAACACACACAGGTAGTTCTGATAACACCTGAGCTGCCGTCTGAGACAGATGCATCAGTGTTACAGCGGGACTAAAGACATGATCAGGAACAGGTTACAGCTGGATGATCTAGGAAGGCAGAAGATCAGGACGTCTGAGCGGTGAACAGGTGAGCGGACCTTCGGGACGTCCCGCTGTCACGCTAAGAAGGGCACGGCTGCAGACCCGCAGATTCGCTGCTGAAGCAACAAATCTGCGGGGGGTCTGCAGCCGTAGACTATTCATCACGTCTTCCTCGTTCTTCACGGGCCGTGATGCTCTTACACATCTGCCTCTTTAGCTCCTGATCAGCTGATGACAACTTCAACACACCACGCTGCTTAACGCACGCATTTCCTTATCAGTAAAGAAAACGACGTTTTGATAAAAGAAGATGTAATTAGTTTGCTCGTTACAGAAAGAAATATTTTTTATTAACACGGTTATTTTAAACTGAGTTTTTCCCGTTGTGTCTCCAGCAGCAGCGACTGAGACCGTGAGGGTTTCCGCCCACCCGGCCAATCATCATCGTGTTTGTAAGTGCGTTACCGACACCTCTCTCCCTGGCTGCAGCTGAAGTGTGGCGGTCAGAAAGCCTCACGCTGCTGCTCAACGTTCGACAAGCAAATAGTAACGCACAACGTTCCGTCCCCAGTAACGGTAACGGCGTTGCAACGGCGGGAAAAGTAATTAATTAGATTATTCCGTTACCTATAACAGAACGCCGTTAGAAACGCCGTTATACTTAAACGGCGTTACTCCCAACACTGGTCAAGGTCAAGGGCTGTACTGCATGCTGGATCACAAGTAAAGCATTTAAGGGTTAAATGTGTTGATAGAGCCTTGTTGTGGAGGAACTGACGGAGCTCCCATGAGGAGACACTATTCAGCTTTAAAATTGGCAGTTTTAGTGGTCCTAATGGTGATATCCAATCTAGTGTCCAGCTTTTCAATATTGTTAAAGTGTTAGAGCGTGACTGACATCCTCATCTTGCAGCAGAAGAATTTTCCAGACTACCTTTTGAGGAAAAGGCTGCAGGACTTTCTATAAAAGACTAGAAGCTGGACTAGTTTTACATTGATTCTTTTTTTCCAGTTGCAGTTAAGAAAGGGTAATCACAAAAATGATTTGGCTCACATACGACTTTACACAATAAAACTTCCTGTTGTTGCCTGCTACAGAAAAACAAAAGGATGAAGGATTTTTTTATGTTATTTGTTTATAATTTTAGGAAAATTTCTTCTAAACCATGGGATGGATCGTAATGTAATGCCCAGAAGGTACTGAGTGGATCTGCAGCTGATAACCTTAATGTTTTTGTTTGTTTATTTGGTTGACACTTTTATCCAAAACTACTCTCAACTTAGGGAACTGTCAGTCAGCCTAATGTGTATGTTTCTGGTCTGGGGGAGGAAATGGGAATGCCAGGAGACATCCCACACAGGCATGGGATAACATGCATACTTCATGCAGAAAGGCTGCAGCCAGGATTTGAACCAGTGACCTTCTTGCTATAAGGCAACCAGCTTCATCCCCATGCAGCTGAACCTCTGGTGTCAATCAAATTCAAGATGGCCACTACATCTCATCAATCTTAGCCAACACGTGAACAGCTGTAACTCAATCGGTTTTACAGACAAGTTCCCAGTGAGGTAAACTTTGATGTGATTGTAAAAACAGCAACTTTTTGTTGTATTTAATAAATTGTTTTTCTTTTAGAGACCAGTTAGAATCTGTAGCACCAACTTCCATTTGTGTGCATTTCCAAGGACAAAGTTAGGCTCTATCCTTGAGCCCTAATGCCAGTCAGTCCCATTGGACATGGCTGTGCATTCCCAGCTGCTGCGCTCCGTCCTTTGTGTGTGTGTAGACAGTACCCTCAAACACACACATCATCTTATGTTTCTCTCTCTGCTTCTTCACAAGGACCCCCAGCCCCCACCACTGTCATCTCATCACACAAACACAACCTGAGCCCTGCAGAGATTCTTCCTCCTTTTCATCTCTCTCTCTCTCTCTCTCTCTCTCTCTCTCTCTCTCTCTCTCTCTCTCTCTCTCTCTCTCTCTCTCTCTCTCTTATCTCTGCCACTCGTCCTCATTCTCCCCATGCGCCACTGCTGCCAGAATCTTCATCTCTAAGCTTGAACATCAAAGCGGTGTTAGAAGGAATACTGTATCTCTGCAGCAGTTTAGGTGTGTGAGGTTGAACCGTGCACGGTCTGACACTCTTATATAAGCATGTGTCGGTTTAGTAGAAGTTTAAACACTTTCTTATGTTAAGCAGCATAAATGTTACCATGTAAGTAGCTGTTACCTGTATGTGTGTGTGTGTGTGTGTGTGTGTGTGTGCACGTGCGTAAACATGCTCACCTCGGCTCTCCTGTCGCCCCCAGAACTCTGCAGCAGTTCTTCTAATGTCCCGTTGTTCCCTCTGCTCTCGCTGCCATCGATGCAGCTCCTGCACATCTGGCCGTACTCTGATCTATAACAACAGCACCACACGTGTACAGGCAGCACGTGCACAGGTTCACATCAACAAATATCAGTTATAACCCATCCAGACTGTGCTGCACCTTTTATGGCTGAAAATGAGAAACACTAAAACTGTTATTACATGCAGCTTGTTCACGTCAAATTAAATCTTAGTGTGAGAAAATCTAACTAGATCCTGTCAGTAGGTCAGATGTTTATGGATGAAATAAATAAAAGGATAAAAATGCTTCACACACAGGCCATCAGCTTCAGTGCTGTGTCATGTTGTGGGCAAGCTGTTTAACCCAGGACATGAAGAACCACACGGAAAAACAGGTAAGTAAAATAGTAAAATGATTTATTAACTGATAAGGAAAACTAAAGGCGCTGCTCCAGAAAAACAGGAACAGGACGGGACTGGAATGGTCATAGATGTAACGTGATGAAGGAGCTATTCCTCCAAGGTTATTTAACCTCTCTCCACAGATGCGTCTGACACAGTGCTCGAGTGCATGAGACTGCCTCAAGGTCATGCAATTGCTTCTAAAACTGTTTTCTTTCCAGCAAGAGAAGAATGAAGATAAAGGACTCTTTTCTTTTATTAAATCAAAGAACTCTATATTTTTAATAAAGCTGTTATGATTAATATGTTTTAATAAGTAAATGACTATAATCTAACACACTAGACACGCTGATACACGTAATGTAAACGCAGGACACATTGCTGTTACTGATCCAATCAGAACCTTCTTTTCTGAAGCGTGGCATAGCCTCTGTGGTGTTTATAAATCTGCCCAACTTTGATTCGACCAGAATTCAAAACATCCAGATTAATAAAACCAGTTCCAACGCCATCTTAAGTTCAGTTCTCAAGATCTCACTGGAGTTCACCGCATGCTAAGCGAAGTAAACGGACCGGCCATCCGGACTTCCCTTTATAGGCTGAGAACCAACAAGCTGGATAAAATCTGTTGCATTTTACCAACCAAGCAATGGTTCCTTTCAGAATAAAAGCTGAACTTTGTGTCGGTCCATTGTGGTAATTCTGTCAGTCTTCTCGTGTTGTCTAGTGTTTTGATCTCCTGCTCTGCTCTTTTGGATATATTGGTTTTTTGGCTCCAGCCCATTTGGATATATTTTTGTTTCATTCATCCTAATAAAAGGATTTTACTTTATATCATCTCCTGCCTTGTGTCATCTTGGGTTCCTGCATGTTGGGTCCTACCAACACCGAAACGTGACAGGGTCCCTTTTGATGCTGTGAACCACCTGTCGCTTTTTACCTGGAGACAATCCAAAGACTAGTTCGTCGTACTGCTGACGCTGTTCCGCCGGCTCCAGTACTGAAAGGAGGGTCCGAGGACCTGGCATTCTGGATCTGTACGGGTGTCTCATCACGGGTATGTGTGGAGCGACAAATATGGCGTCTCAAGTGTTTATGAAACTCCGGTCAAACTCTGATCGTAGCTAGAAGCAAAATATCATTACATCATTCAGACTTGCTTCTCCGGATACGAGTTCTGATAATAACACCACTCACACACACCATTCATCTCACGTCTCATTCACACCAGATCCATCCATCATTAGAGTTAGAGTTACCCCCAAATTCCACTACCTCCGCTCCGCTGCGCTCCGCTCCGACACGGACGCCGGAGCAAAATCGGTCCCGTTCTAGTCAATCAGAGCAATTCCACTACTGCGGCCGTGCTCCGGCAGTGCGGCGCCGTGCGGCGCCCTCTGTTCCGACAAAAATAGAATCGATCCTATTTTTGCCGGACGCCGGAGCACCTCCGCAGTAAAAGGACAGAAATCACAACGGCCCAACAGGAAAAGGAGCAAGCACATCTTCCGTTTTTCACAATAAATCGCTAAACAAAAGGCGTTTTTTGTTTCATATGCACAGGTTTAACAACTTTTAACAACTATCAATGGCGGCTGAAGTTTAAATGCACAAAAATAAGCCATAAATACAGTTGCCACTATCAAAGTAGTCACACTTTGTTGATCCAAACACTGCTGATCTCTCAACACAATGATGGGCAGATTAAACAGCTCATTTCCGATGCTTCTCCCGCACAACGGGTGTTTGGATCTAACTTCCGCGTTTATTGCTCGGACTGTATCGCAAGATCTCGAAAATCCCGCGCATGCTTGTTTGCCCCCTTCAGGTCTCCGCACCGGAGCGGAGCCGTTGTAGAGCGGGTACCAGTAAAAATTGAGTTCGGAAGCGAGCGGCTGCGGAAGGCGGGGGCGGACCGGAGCGGAGCGGAGCGGAGGTAGTGGAATTTGGGGGTTAGTCTTGTTTAAAATTGTTTAAATTGTTTAGTAATAAATCATCTTAAGCGTTTTAAAGGTCTGATTCTTCTCTTGTCTCTCAGTTAATACAAAGTGTTACAAAATCCCTGCAATAAAAAGTTCCAATCTTCTGGTTAAATAACTCAGCGGTCCGTAAGATTGATTTCATACTCGATATGGAATCTTAATGTCTCAAGGGTCCTTAATTAGATGTAAATTAACTTTTTTTACATAGACCAGGGTTTAGCGGTGGTGGATTGGATGAAGATCAGTTGAGGAGAGGAGAGAGGACCGATGACTGAAGAGGAGGTGGTCAGGAGATGGTTGTATGAGTCCAGGGTGTAGGTTGGCAGGCAGGCGAGCGAGCGATGGAGAGTGGAGGCCAGAGGATCCTGTGGAAAGCCTGGTCAGCCTCCTGGGACCACGAAAAGGGTTTCTTGATGGAAGTGAGCTGTGTCAGGGGTGCGGTGATCTGGCTGTAGTTTCTAATGAATCGGCGGTAAAAGTTAGTGAAACCCAGAAATCGTTGCAGTTGCTTACGCGTAGAAGGGGTTGGCCATGTCTGAATGGCGTCAACCTTGTCGGGGTCCGTCTTCAGCCGACCACTGTCCAAAACAAATGCTAGAAACTTGATGGAGGATGCGTGGAACTCACACTTCTCAGCCTTAACGAATAACCGGTTCTCGAGTAGACGGAGCACAGCTCGGACGTGTTGACGGTTTTCTGGAAGTGTTCTGGAAAACATAAGAATATTGTCCAGGTAAACTGTTACGAACTTGTTAATTTAATCACCTAGCACGGAGTTGACCAGAGATTGAAAGACTGCAGGAGCGTTGGTTAGTCCAGATGGCATGACTAGGTATTCGAAGTGGCCAAGTGGGGTTTTGAAGGCCGTCTTCCACTTGTCCCGCTCACGGATCCTTACCAGGTGGTAGGCATTTCGCAGGTCTAATTTAGTGAAAATGGATGCATCGTTTACTGGCTCAAAAGTTGAGGACAACGTTGGCAGAGGATACTTGTTTTTTTATGGTAATCTGGTTTAGTCCTCTGTAGTCGATACTCGGGCGGAGCGACCCATCTTTCTTGGACACGAAGAAGAAGCCAGCACCCAGGGAGGATGTGGACGGTCTTATGATTCCTGAAGCTAGGGACTCTGAAATGTATTTTGACATGCTCTCTTGCTCAGGTTTTGAAAGATTGTAAAGTTTACTTGTTGGTAGAGTGGCATCAGGAACGAGGTGAATCCCGCAGTCAAAAAAGCGATGAGGAGGCAGAGAGGACGCCCGGTCCTTGCTGAAGACCTGTTGCAGGTTGTGGTAGTCGGAGGGGACTCCAGTCAGACCAGGTGGTTCCTGAGTCGGGTTCTCGGCGGTCAGGACGGGAAGAGGAGCTGAGAGGAGACAATGAGACAGACAGAATGGGCTCTAAACTGACACCAACCCAGTCCTCCAGTCAATGTGGGGGTTATGTGAAGCCAACCACTCATATCCTAGCACGACTGGGGACTGTGGAGAGGGAAACACATAAAAACTTAAGAGTCTCATGATGATTACCAGAGATTAACAGGTTTATGGGCACGGTGCGATGGGTTATGGTTGTGAGGGCGCAGCCATCAAACGAGGAGGCATGAGTGGGTGTGGAGAGAGGAGTAGTGGGAATGTCCAGCTGCTGCACCACCACTTGGTCCAGAATGTTCCTCTCACACCCAGAGTCCACCAGCGCCTTGGTTGGGAATGTTCGTTGGAGGAAAGAAATAGTACAAGTTCTATTGCACTGGGAATTTTGAGCACTAGGAATCCCACCCACCAGTAATCCCAGTCCTACTGGTGGGCTGCAGTTTTTGGCCGAACAGGGCAGTTTTGGATTAGGTGACCCGGCTGACCACAATAGAGACAAAGACCCAGGGAGCGGCGTCTCAATTTCTCCTCTGGAGTTAACTGTGCTCGTCCAATCTGCATGGGTTCGTCGGATCCCGAGGGAAGAAGGTGTTGTTGATGTGTTTGGTGGGGACGTTGCTGCAGAACAGTAGCTGATGGTGGTCTGAATGCCGAAGTCTTGTGTCTCTCCTTGAGACATCTCTCTGTGTTAGAGGCGAGGTTGATAAGGCACTCGAGGTTCTCGGGTTCCTGGCAAAACGCGAGCTGATCTTTTAATTCTTTCGGTCAAAGCTTGAGAGAAAGCGGCTTTTAGAGAAGCCTTATCTAGAGTTGATATGGAAGCTAAGGTGCGAAATTCTATGGCAAAATCGGTGACAGACTGTTTACCCTGCTGGAGATTCCATATCTGTTTGGCGATTTCTGCGGGAGACTCCGTCTGATCAAATAGTTGTCTGAATTTGGTTAGAAAAGCCAAGAGCGAACCTCGCAGGAAGTTAGCCTGCCGGCTCTTGGCCTTCACCCATTGTAGAGCCCTACCCGGAGTAAGCCGACTATGTACGAGATCTTGACCGAATCATTAATGAATGTGTCTGGTGACCTTTCAAAGGCTAACTGACAGAGTAGTAGGAAACAGCGGCATTTAGCTGGTTCGCCGGAGAATGTATCAGGCTGTGGCAACTCGGCGACCCAGAAACTAACCCCATGTTGCTGAACAGGAAGTGGCAGTGGAGAAGAAGCTACGGAAGTAGCGGGAGGAGGCGGTGTAGATGTGAGCTTCTCATTCATTTGGCATAAGGCGGTATTGAGCTGGAAAAGACGTTGATTAGTGGCGGATAACTGTTCGAGTACTGACCGGATGTATCCTTCGTGCTGGGACAAGGTGTTAGCGATGGCGACAGGAAGTGGTTCTTCAGGGGTTGCATTTGTTTGGCCGGTTGATTCTGTCAAGTTGTGGACAAGCTGTTTAACCCAGGACATGAAGAACCACACGAAAAACAGGTAAGTAAAATAGTAAAATGATTTATTAACTGAGGATAAGGAAAACTAAAGGCGCTGCTCCAGCAAAACGGGAACAGGACGGGACTGGAATGGTCATAGACCAGGGCTTAGCAGTGATGGACTGGGTGAAGATCAGTTGAGGAGAGGCGAGAGGACTGATGACTGAAGAGGTGGTCAGGAGATGGTTGTATGAGTCCAGGGTGTGGGTTGGAAGGCTGGCAAGCGATGGAGAGTGGAGGCCAGAATGGCGGGACGTGGAATACAACTCCAGGCGTGGTTAGAGGATACGAGGCGAGATACCGGAACAAGAACAATCAGCTGCTGCATGAACACCTGTTTCCAATTAGTAGCACAGCATAAGTTTGGTGGCATAACTGAAGCGGAAGCGACAGACCTTGTGTCTCAGCCCCTCCGGTATAAGACACTCCGGGGTAAAGACATACGTGTCTACCTGCGCGTGTCCACAGAGCAAACAAACTCGACCCAGACGCTGCTCCATCAACACCTTGCAAAATGTGCCATTATCCTATACCTGTGATCACTAGCTTCAGAGGAAGGTAACACACAGCAAACCGCTTTCGCAACCTTCAAAACCTCCGCTCGCTAAAACCAACTCCCCCCGAAGACATCCACCTGTCTATGGGACTTTGGAACTGCCAATCGGCTGTAAACAAAGCTGACTTCATTACCGCATATGCAAACCACCCGTCACTCGATGCACTGGCTCTCACAGAGACCTGGATCAAACCATGTGACAATGCTACCCCATCTGTTCTCAGTTAACCACACTTTCTCCCACACTTCACGTGGATCTGGCCGAGGTGGTGGAACGGGCATGTTAATTTCCAACAAATGGATATACAGTCAGTTGCTACCCATCACTAAATACAACTCCTTTGAATACCATGCCATCCAGGTGACTGTACCGAAAAAATTATTTTTGGTTGTCTTATCGACAACCAGGTCAACTTAGAGACTTTCTTGATGAACTCGACACCCTGCTTTCCTCCATTCCTGAGCACGACTATCCCGCAATGGTCCTTGGAGACATGAATATTCACCTGGACAATCCCAGCTCATCAGGCTTCCTATCACTAATGTCATCATTTGATTTAAAACTAGTACAAAGCCCTCCAACTCAAAGCTGAAAAAGCACTTGACCTCATTTTCACCAGAAACTGTGCCATAGACACAATCTCTGTCACACCGCTGCATCTTTCGGATCATTACTTCATCCAATTCAGCACGACTCTACAAGGGAGGTCCACTGCTTCCTCCCCAATGGTCTCATTCCGCCGCAACCTCCGCAATCTGGCACCCAACTACTTCTCCTCTCTTGTTGCCTCCACTCTTCCATCTCCCAGCATATTATCTGCTTATGAAGTGAATGAAGCCACCGAGTCACTCTGCTCCACACTCTGCTCTTGTCTTGATAACTTGTGTCCTTTGGTCTCTACGCACCAATCTTAGAGCTGCGGAACGGAAATGGCGCAAAACAAAATATCCTGGTGATCTATTGAAATTTCAGGAATTACTGTCCTCATTCTCTGCCAGCGTCACTGATGCAAAGAAAGCTTTCTACACTGGCAAAATTCTCAGCTCTACTGACTCTCAGAAACTATTTCCAACATTCAAAACTCTGCTCACCCCTCCATCTCCACCTCCTACCAACAATCTATCAGCTGATACCTTTGCCTCATTCTTCACTGACAAAGTGGCAGCTATAAGCAAACAGTTTACTCAACTGGCCACTCCTGAACATTCACTACCAGAAACCCCTTCAAGCCCAACCATCTCAGGCCCTACTGCTTCATTTTCCTCTTTTTCCCCTCTCACTGAGAACTGTGTGTCCAAGCTTCTCACGTGCAGCCGCCCTACTACATGCCCACTTGATCCCATTCCGATTAAGCTGCTCCAAGCTATTGCTCCTACAGTAGCCGCAGCATGTGATCAATGCTTCACTGACATCCGGTACATTTCCCACCTCTCTCAAGCATGCTCAGGTTAAACCGCTGCTAAAAAAAAACATCTCTTCCTCCAAATCATGTGGAGAACTACCGACCTATCTCTCTCCTCCCTTTTCTGTCCAAAATCATTGAAAGGGTGGCTTTCAAGCAGATCACAGAATACCTCTCACAAAACTGTCTGCTTGACCCTTACCAATCTGGGTTCAAAAAGGACCACTCCACTGAAACTGCTCTGTTAGCAGTGACTGAATCCTTAAAAGAAGCTAGAGCGACTGCCAAATCCTCAGTGCTTATCCTGCTCGACTTATTGGCTGCATTTGACACTGTCAACCATGGCTTCCTTTTGTCCACACTCTCTACCATGGGCATCACAGAGAAAGCACAAGCCTGGTTTGAATCGTACCTCACAGGATAATCATTCAGTGTATCTTGGCTTGGACAATCCTCTACCGTGCACCATCTTGCCACAGGAGTCCCCCAGCTCTCTGTACTAGGACCTCTTCTCTTTGCCATATACACCACCTCACTGGGTGAGATCATTCGATCACGTGGCTTCTCCTACCACTGCTATGCAGACAACACCCAGCTCTATCTGTCATTTCCACCGGACAACCACACTGTCTCTGCACGAATATCAAACTGTCTCTCTGACATATCAAAATGGATGAAATCCCACCATCTCCAACTCAACCTCTCTAAAACTGAACTACTTGTCATCCCAGCAAAACCATCCCTACAGCACAATATCTCAATCCAAAATGACTTCATATCTCTGGCTCCTTCAAAGGCAGTTCGAAATCTGGGTGTTGTGATTGATGAACACCTGACCTTTAAAGATCATGTTGCCTCTGTTGCCCATTCATGCCGCTTTGCGCTGTATAACATACGAAAGATCAGACCATACCTAACACAACATGCCACCAAGCTCCTGGTGCAATCTACTGTCATCTCCCGCCTCGATTACTGCAATGCCCTTCTAACTGGTCTTCCAGCCTGTACTGTGAGACCTCTTCAAATGGTCCAGAACGCAGCGGCACGTCTGGTCTTCAATCAGCCAAAAAGAGCACACGTCACCCCTCTGTTCATTGAGCTCCACTGGCTACCGCTAGCAGCACGCATCAAATTCAAATTGCTAACACTAGCATACAAAGTCCGAGATGGTACGGCCCCCATCTACCTGAATCCTCTTGCAAAGGCTTACGTCTCGGCCCGGCCGCTCCGGTCATCACAGGATCGTCGTCTAGCAGTGCCTACACCACGCTCAGGACAATCCAGACTCTTCTCATGCATCGTTCCACAAATGTGGAATGACCTTCCAAGCACTACCAGAACTGCAGCTTTCTTTTCAATTTTCAAGAAACTCCTGAAGACCCTGCTCTTCAAAGAGCATCTTCTTAACTAGCACCCTCCCTGCACCCGGGACCCTCTCTACTGTCCACTCCTTGTTCCCTACTCTCCATGACTGATGTCAATGTTGTTGTTGTTATTGTTGTTGTTAGCCTCAAGGGCAATATGCCGATTATCACTTGTAAGTCGCTTTGGACAAATGCGTCTGCTAAATACATAAACATAACATTATCCAACCTCATGTTTGAATGTAGGCTGATGCTACAGTTAGTGGACAATAATCAAAGGTACAAATCAGAAGAAGTCATGCTGAGTTTTTTACTCAACATGCATTTGTAAGAATATGGTAGTTTTAATTCTTAGACAGCTATGAAGTCAGGTCACTTCTCAGCAGATTAGGATTTAGGAATTCAGCCTGTAAAAATACTATATGATCAAAGATCAAAGTGCAACATTATTTAAACAGTTCTTTATGTCAGTAATGGAAAAGTTTAAAATAAACAGAAAAACTGAAAACCCATATCCAATACAAATTTCTGTTATGATTCAAATAGATAGCTACTTAACCTCCTGAGACCCAGTACATGTGACCAGTGGATTCTTGCTTTATATTTATTCTGTTTATCTTAAACCAGTTAATATTGTTATTATTATTATTATTATTCAAAGAAAACTTGTTTTAACATTAATCACTTTATTTTTAAGTGTTTGACATGTCCTACTAACTCTTAATAACAGTTTTGTTTTGTTTTTTTGTGCTAAAGAACACCAAACAACAGCCTGAATTTCAGGGTGTTAAGAATTCAGGATTTGTTTTTTTACCAGAAACATTTTAGAATGAATGAATGAATGAATGAATGAATATAAAAGTTTCAGTTTAAACCCTTTTATTTATGCACACTTGAAATATCTGCATTGCCAAACAGTGTGTGTGTGTGTGTGTGTGTGTGTGTGTGTGTGTGTGTGTGTGTGTGTGTGTGTGTGTGTGAGAGAGAGAGAGAGAGAGAGAGAGAGAGAGAGAGAGAGAGAGAGAGAGAGAGAGAGAGACTCTAGTGCATAAATGAGTGTGTTTGTGTGTGTGTCTGCATTGTGGGTGGCTGAATAAATCCCTGTAGTCCTAGCATGGGTAAGCTGCCGTGATTCGACTCCATGCCCGTGTTGGAGTTGACTTACGCTTTTGTTCTTGGAGGAAAGCCCTGCAGTTGCTGTGTTTGTGTGGGGGGCTGCTGGGTTTACTGGGAGATTACTAAACATGTTTGCTATTTAAGATGAAAAGAAAATGTCCCTGAAGAGCTCTCTCTTCTCACTAGACATGCCTCCTTCCTCTTCCTCTTCCTCTTCCTCTTACATCTGTCTGTTTCTCCTTAGGCTCTTTTATTTCCCTCTCCTGTCCTTTAACAGTCCCTGGGTGTCTCATAACAGCACCTCAGCTCCTCCTGAGATTCTCCAACACACCAATGCTTCGTCCCTCTCCATCTACCTCACTCCTTTGTGCTCAGTATTCTCCTCATCTTCCGTCAGCCCTCGTGCCTCCCCCCTGCTCCGATGGACCCCAACATCCTCTGAAGAGTCTGGTTGTGTGGCGACAAAAGTTTTCCTATAAAGGAGTATAAAAGTAGGCCTGTTATGTAAGGATGGACATGGGCTGAGGACCTGGTAAAACCAACGAGCTGCAATAGTTTATTCTCTGGGTGTCGTGATGCTGCTGCAGGCTCTGTGCTGATGGGAGCAGACCATAGAAATGGAAATGAGGGGTGAGGGTCAGCATAGATGGGGGTTGGAGCCTGTTGTTTGCTCGCCACCGCTTGTTGTGTGTCGTTCCCACTGAGTGGATTTTCATTGGTTTTCATCATAAATCTTAAACTTATTATTCTGCTCTCCCTGCAGTCAGCTGCTTCTAAGTGACAGAAATATGTGATAGCCATGTAACAACTGCTTAAAGATGTGTCGCTAACGAAATTGGGCTGTATTTATTACAACAGCTTTATGTAGCACGTTCGTTTGTGTGAGACTGACATGAGCTGAGCTGACTGTGAGGGCGTTATGAACCTCTCTGTGTGCATCAGCACAGCTGATTAGTCGGCCCAAGCTAGGTTTGACCCGCTGCATGAGAACATTTAGGGACATTGTGTTTATTAACCGATCTTGCTTTAAAACAATAATTTTGTATACAACACTCTACAATTAGGGTATTTTTTATTAACATCACTTAGTGCATTATTAAGCATTAATAAACCATTAAATAAGTGTTAACAACTGCTTTTATGCATTATATAGCATTACTAAACATATTATTCAACGCATTATTTAGGCCCTAGGCCTTTTTTCTTTGGGCCCTGGCGCCTCCCAATTGGGGGCCTTTGGAGTTTCATGTCCCAAGTGTCAGTGATGGTTTGCATTCTCCGAGCACAGCTACAGCTACAATCAAAACAGTTTAGATTGTAAACAAAGCAAATTTTGGTTTTTGATACATTAAGATAAAACAATACTTGAACTTTATTTTAGAAGAGCTGCCCTGTGTGAAAGTGCTGACAGGATGGAGGTTGTGAGTTCAAATTCCATTTAGGTAATTTAGTCAATTGTTTTATTTATTCCAGGGGTCCTGAACTAAATTTGTTCAAGGTTTTTTTTTCTTCCAGCAGACACCAGAGAAGGTCAGATGCTCTTCTAAAATAAAGTTCAAATATCATTGTGTCTTAATTTATTGCAATTTAAAATGGCCTTGTTTCCCATCTGGGCTGTTTGATTGTGGTTCTAGTTGTGTTTGGAGAATGTGGACAGTTGTAGATGTTTGGTACATGAAACTGTAGAGGCTCCCAATTGGGGGGCGTTAGGGTTAAACAGGTTAAGCAGTTAACTAATGTACTGAACCTAAGGGTCCAACATTCATTCAGTAATGATTAATTATGCTTAAGTAATGCTTAGGAGTCTATTAAGCATTTAGAAAGTGTTTCCAAAGGGGATCAATGTGTTTACCTTACGTAAGGTCAGGTAAGTGCTTCCTGATGACATACACAGCAGCATTAGTAAGACATTAATAATTGTTTATTAATGCCCATTCAAGTAACATCCAAAGTACAGGGTAGGATAAGTGGATGAATTAGTTAGCTGTTACTTATTGCTTATTCGCTGCAAATACACAACCATACTAAATGATTACTTTAATAATTATTAAGGGTTAATTAACACACTAAATAACATGGTAGTTAACACACGTGATGCTAAGTAATTAAAAATGCAAGTGTTATTTAAAGCTTAGTACTGCATTAACTAAGGTTCAGTAATAGACATTAGTTAACTGCTTAATAATGCATTAAATAATATGTTTAGTAATGCAATATAATGCCTAAAAGCAGTTGTTAACACTTTATTTAATGGTTTATTGATGCTTAATAATGCACTAAGCAATGTTAATAAAGAGACCCTTATTGCAAAGTGTTACTATTTGTGTTTTATAAGCAGAGGTGGATGGGGACCAAAAATCGGCCCTGGCAATTTTACTGACCATTGGCCCTCAGAGCGGGGTAGGGGGAAGGGAGTTGCTGGACTCGTCTCTATGCCGCCGAAGGGGGGGGGGGGGGGGGGGGGCTTGTGATGGCCCAAGCTGGGCAAGCGGCCTACTTAGCTAAGTGGTCCACCGGGACAGTGCCAGAATGCCAGAGAGGCCAGTCCACCCCACTGTTTAGGTGCCAATGCACCGAAGCACCTTCATTAATATACTTTTTAAGAATTTATCGTCATTTGTGTTTCTTTTATTGTTCAGCAGCTTCAAAAAGAGTGCATAAAACATGCGGCGTACTCAGGAATAGTGTGCTGTGACTTGTGGTCACTATCTTGACATCAGATATCTGCAAAGAACTACAAGAATGTTCCTCCAACTCAACAATGGGATTTTGGTGAAAAGTGAGAAAACCCAGCCTTCTTTGCAGCTCACAGCAGAAACATCCTTTACAGATTAAATGACTCAGAAAGCTGAAATGATGACAGTTTACTTTTAATGATGTTTCCATACATTTTCTGCATGTTCACGTGTAACCACCACAGCCTCCTGCTGCTCACAGGTCAAGATTTGTTTGTCTGAGGCTCACTTTTTCTTCACTCTCATTAGTTTGTTCTCAGGCAGTGAGATAGCAGTGTGTGGTTGCCATGGTGACTTAATGAGCTACCGGTGGTTGCCATGGTGATCTTACTGAGCCACTGGCAGGAGCTTTATCATTTCTTTTGATTTTGGTAGACTTATTATACACTTACAGTATATAGACATTTTGTTTCTGATTATTATAAAGTTGCACGCTCCAGAAATTCCTCAGGAAGGATCTGGTTCTTCCCTGCTGAAAAAAATCCCCAGCATATATTGTGTTTTGGATGCTGGTATGATGGTTCAGCATGCTATAGACCAGCATCCCATCCTGGACCAGCATTGTATGCTAGTCCACCAGCAAAAAGGCACCAAAACACAACACATGCTGATGTGCTATTTTATTTTTAAACAGGATTATCAACCTTTCTAGGTCTGAAGCATTTATTAGTGCTTGTGAAGAGAGTCGCTGTTGTAACAATGACTTGTGTCCCTCATACTGCACATGTGGCAGAGACTGGTTCAGATGTGAGTCACTTGTCCCTAACAAGGCAGGAAGGCCTGGACTACAGAGGTTAGAAATACCTCCAGGACACTGCAAGGCTACAATTAGGGATGGACAATATATCGGCATCAATATTGGTATCGGTTCGATAAATAAAACCAGGCAGATGTTAACAATTGATATTTTTTCCATCTCGTCTCCATGTGTTTGACTGTTTCAGATGGTGAGGGGGTGATGTGTAATTGTTTAGTCATGTGAACAGTGAATGAAATCATCTCAGAACAGTAAATGAGTGTGTTGTGTGTACATAATAACGTAAATTCAGCCTTATTAATTTTCTTTCTATACAAAATCTGCAGATTTTAGAAGCAATAATGTCAGTCTATCGGTGTCGGGAAATATCGGTTATCTGCTATAACAGTGATCTTAATATCGGACATCGGTATTGGCCCAAATATTTCATATCGGTGCATCACTAGCCACAATCGTTGAAATGCATTGCTTAAGATGGAAACACCAAAACCAAATAACACACAGCAGAATAAAACAGCGCTAACTGCCATCGCCATCCTGCCGACATCTTCTCACAAAATTAACAGCAGCAGCACAAGATGAACCCCTACACACACCACACAGCCACAGATTGCGTAATTGCTGCAATATAATTAGTACATTCTCTTTCTCACACAGACTTGAGTCCCCCTGCACAGCCTTTAAAGCATTTGTGCAGCTGCCTGTGAGGCTGAGCTCTTCCCCCGTCCCTCTGCAGCAGCAGCACAAAGGCCGTAAGATCAAGTCACTCAGAAACACAACCACAGGGCTGCCCGGGCTTCCCCTCACACTCCATTCACATATCCCTCCATCTTCTTTCTGTTGACCAATGCTTCCATCAGGGCCTAAGCAGCCCACTGACCTGTGATCTGATTCAAGCATCTATGCACTCTGACACAGAACGTGACTGCACCATTCCTCCACTGTGTTTTTAAAAAACACTAACAGGGAAGCACACACTCCTCATTTTATGCATGGAAATCACTTTTGAGGGCAACTTGCTCTCATTCTTGTGGGAACGAGCAAAGAGAGACAACCTGAGTACCAGCGACATTTTTTCAGCATGAATGTCTCTGCACGTGGTCAGTCAACTGACTTAACACTGAACCTCAGTTTCAACCGTTTATCTGCTACTGCCCTGAGACCATTAGCTGGAACCACAGACCTACTTCTGCTACTGACTATTCAGCTAACACACTTGGGTGTCTGTGTGTGTGTGTGTGTGTGTGTGTGTGTGTGTGTGTGTGTGTGTGTTTATCATTATATTTTTTCATATAAACAAAACAAATAATGCAGAACTGAAACGATTCATCAAGTGATTGAATTCTTTCAGTTACAAATAAATCCAGACTTACTTATATGTGACTGTGTGTTTCACAGGGACATTTATTACTGTCGGACAAGATGGTGACCGTATGTTCTGTATATAAGCATAAAATAGGATAAAAACCAAGATGGCTAAAGGTTTGGTACTATATTCAACTTCAGAAAAGCAAAAGCACATCAGTAAAATCAAATGAGTTTGCCACAATGACACAATCTCAACAGCTTTGTATTATGATTAATGTGTTTCTGAGTAACACAGTTTTGTCCACAGACATGAATCATCCTTCTTCACATTTAAAAATGGTGGAAACGTTGGTCACGGCAAAAGAAAAAAAAAATCAGGGAAATTGGATTAGATTGACTGAAACCATTTTTAGATGAGACTGTTTGTCAGCTGTGGTGTGTGTTCTCTGTAAACCTCATCAAACCTACAGAGATGGAGGAAATGGCTGTGATAAAAGAACAGCCTCTTAATATTGAAAACCTTATTTATTACACTCATACTTCTCTAAACGCAGCTGGCCAGGCCTGAGTAATCCTAATGGTCTTAAGGACTGGATTAGAGTTGGGCTAAGGCACAAACTGTAAAGAAGATTATGCAAGAAGTTTAGATCTTGCAGTTCTTTGTAGTTATGAGTGAGAGAAGAGACAGTTGCATCGTCTGGGTCAAGGATGTGAGTTCCTTTGTGTGTGTGTGTGTGTGTGTGTGTGTGTGTGTGTGTGTGTGTGTGTGTGTGTGTGTATGTGTATGTGTATGTGTATGTGTATGTGTGTGTGTGTGTGTGTGTGTGTGTGTGTGTGTGTGTGTGTGTGTGTGTGTGTGTGTGTGTGTGTGTGTGTGTGTGTGTGTTCACTTTCCATTGCTGCTCTTCTTCAGCCCTCAATGTTGTGATGAAAGAGATTAATAATAGAGGGATAAAATCTCCCTTGACAAAAATACTCTCCATTCCTGCTTCCTGAGCTTTGGCTCGTTTGCGTTTCTTATGATAACACATACCCAGACACACACACACACACACACACACACACACACACACACACACTGCAGTCAGGGAGTCAGCGCTGCGTCAGGCGGGTTATGTAACAGCCAAAGAGTGTGAGAGTGCGGGGAAATCTAGGGTGCATGTTATGGGGACGGAGTGGGGAGAACAGCATAGACTGGTCCTTCACTGAGTGCATCTCATACAGCTAAATCCCATTATTCTCTTCGGATTTTAAAAATACTTGCATAAAAAGCAGAAACGCGCTTAAAATCTCACACTAAGCCCAGTTATTTATAAACTTTAACTCATAATGTGACCTATGACATGATGGTTGGATGCAACAGCGCCCAGTAAAGGTTTTCTGGTTTTCATCGCTTCCCAGTTGAATTTGAGCAGAATTCCTCATCTCTGTTTCTCGTATTATCAAGAATGTTTTTTTTCAAGTCAGCATAAGAGTAATAATGACGCAAAGCAGCAGCTTGTCTGGACATTTGAAACACAAATGATTTACTAAAAATGTCCTGAACATGTTTCCGTCACAGACCAGACACTGATTGAGATCATGTGACCTCTGTCTGTTCTATCCAGCTGCAGATATGGACAAAAATAAACGTCCTTCCATCTTTAATTCCTAATCTGACACTTCGCTGCAAGAATTATTAATAAATAATAATAAATAATAAAATAAAATAATAAAAAATATAAATAATAAATAATTTAAAAAACCTCTTTTGTCATCCATCTGAGAATGTTCCAGACACAGCTTCATCTTTTCACTTAACCCACCCCACACCCTCCTCCCCTCTCTCTGGTTGTGTCACTGCACCTCCAAATCCTTTGGGGTGCTCATCTGCAGAGCTATATGTGGCCTTTTTGCAAAACCTCTGCAGCATAAACACAGTGATGAGTGACAAGCAGCTAGCTCACTGCTGCCACCACAAACAAGCAGGCAGTAGGCTGTTTTTAGGGTAAAGGTACTGCCGCCCCCTGCTGGTACAAATTTAGGTCAAAACCTGGTCATAACAGATGGGACAGTACAGTCAAATAAGTTTCTGATGCACACACACACACACAGACAAATTTAACTAGCTATTCTAGACACGTGATCATTTTGATTTGAGAGGAATTTCATCTCAGTGATGTCTGCAGAAAAACTGATGAGTTAAACAAGAGTGTCTGACGGGGTAAACAAAAATGTGACCCTCTTTTGTCCTTTCACCACATAAGGTTGTGCTCATCTTTGCATGAAGGCAGCAAAACACTGCTCTTTGCTTCTGGCCGTGTCTGTGAATGACTATTTATATCCCAGCGTCACACGACGCCCACACAGGAAGGAATTAAAGCCTGGCATCACGATGACATAATCACTGCTGAATGAAACTGTAGCCCCTTCTGCAAAAGGGGGCTTATCAGCAAGATGGGATTACACAACAAAACAGTGTGTCCCTGGTATCTAAACCCACCCACCCACACACACACACACACACACACACACACACACACACACACACACACACACACACACACACACACACACACACACACACACACAAACGTTCAACTTCAAGCCTTTGCCCCACACAAAATCTATAATATTCTGTGTAAAGACAATACATTTCTCTTGATACCAAATCTCTGCCTTTCCAGATGTAAGTTTTGTTTTGTTTTTACAGAACATCTGTGAACAGTAATGTCTGGCATACCTTATATCCCCTCCAGAATGCCTGGATGAGCACAGCAGCCTGCTCCTCACTCAGCAGCAGAAACCGAGGGATGTGATGTTCAGGGCTGGATGAAAAAAAGGAGAAAAAAAACATGCCAGTGTCTCGGAATATCCAAAATGCCCACATGTTGGTTTGTTTGTTTGTGGGGGTGAAACACTCACTGGGTGCTGAGGAAGTCCTTGACGAAGGGAATGTCATGAAAGTTCACTGGATCGCGTCCCTGTTGTTGGGAGTTGTGACTGAGAAGGAATGATTATATGATACCTTTTCAGCAGTAACAAGATGACATCAGTTATGTGATGTGCCATTAGAAATATTTATGTATGAGAAAGGTTTTTACTTGTAGAGCCACTTAATTAGGAAGACATATGGGACACATGCTGGTTTTTCCCTCTGAAATTAAACAATAATGGGAAATGTTGCAAGTTTTCATGGTCTGTGGTTTCCTTTTAAATATTTATATTGAATTTGTATTTATTTATAGTTGTGGTGGTGGTAGGGGTTTGAGATGTACATCTAAATGGTGAGCTGCACCTCAAACCAGCCGTATTTCTGGCCTTCTCCGAGCAAAGCCTCCAGACCCTGCAGTAACACTGGAAACACGTTCCTCTCCAAGTAACCTGTAACAGGATCTAATATAAACAAATAAAACGGTGCTGTGTTAAACAGGACACGAGTAATGTTTCCACTATTCTAAGAGTCATACTTTCATGAATTTCTACTGCTGTGGGGTCTATTTCTCTCAACTTCCCATGGGGAGAGGACGGCTGCTCGGCTTCAAACTCTGCAAAACACACAAAAAATAAACACCTTTTTATCCAACTGAAATAAAAATAAACATATTCAACTTACCTTCACAAACCTGTTCCCAAAGCGATTTTTCAGCACAATTTGCCATGTTGAGACTCCGTTAAGCACCGTTGCTAAGGAAATGCGTGTAATACAACTTCCGGTGTAAACAAACATGGCACCTAGCTAGCTGCCAGCAGGTAAAAGGAAATGTTGAACCCTGCGTGCGACTTTTCTCGCACGGTAATATTTTATTCACTGTAGATTTTAATAAAAAAAATAGTTGTGACTGTATTCATGCTTATAATTTGTTTTCATGTTCTTTTTGTATTTTGATCTGATACGAAAACAGTTCCTTGTTTTTATGTCTACGAGTTAAACTTTCACAAATCTCGCTTTCCTGCTCTCTCAAAGCACAATAAGATAACTTGCATTGCTTTTAATAAACAAATGACACATTAGGTGGTAGTAGAGACCAGCCACACCACGTTATTAATAAACAGCGGTTATAAACAGATTTTGACTGAGCTGATCACTTATTTAGGTTAGGGTTAGACTCGCCAAGTAGAAAACTGGATTTAAATCAGTCTTCACGCATCTGACCGCTAGAGGGCAGCATATATTTCCATTCGGTGGGTGTTTAACTTATCTAGTCACAGTAATATACGCATTTCAAGTAATACAAATATATTTTTGCTTCAACTTCAATCTTTTCTCTTACAATGACAAAAATCTAAAATTTTAAAGAGCCTGTCAAAACATTTTAAGATTAGGACCTGCCAACAAAACGTTTTATTTGGAAGTTTTATCATATTGCCTCATTTTAATATTAATTTTAACTAACATTAACACAAATCAGTGAATATTTATTTGGATATTAGGCAATAATGTGAATCAAATAGCACAATGTAATACTAAAAACTTCAACAAATACTAAACTATATCCAATATCTCATTTTTAACATGCGGTTTAAAACTGTTATATGTTTGCTTTGAAATAAATGGTATATAAAAGATCAAAATTAAAGTCTTTATTGGAATATATTCCAAAGCAGTTAAGTCATTTCATGACTAAACAAAAATAGCCATTTATCTTTAAAAAAATCCCAAAGATTTCAAAAATGCACTGAACATCTTTCGACAAAATATACACTGCAGCAATTCAGAATTTGCAGCCACCAATTATCTTGTAAATAAATAAAATTGTGAACAAAACATTTTTACACAAATATCATTTTAGACTCAGCCACAGTTGCATCCGCAACTGGTTACAATAACTCTTTCTTATAAAACAAATAAAAACCTCAAACCATTTGCCGACAAGCTGCTGCAGTGCATCCTGATTCCAACCCTCCAAAAGAAAATAAAAAAGCAAACACAATGAACATCAGTAGAAATAATAGGAATATGATGGTATTATTAATGAGACAAGATTATTTTCATAAAGCAACACTGATAAAAGTAGATATCATAAAAAGACCAACTATGAACAATGAAGTAGACTAGTTACATTCCTTCTGGGTCTCAGAGAAGTGTGAAGAGTGTTTAAGTAAAGGGAAAGAGAATAAAACATACTCTTCACATGCATGATGCATGTAAAAGCTTAGCGTATTCTTCCTGCATGTCTAGCCATAATCAGACACATTTGATCTATATTACATAGTGAGGAGCCACGTTCTCAGTGGTTTTAGTGTCTCTGTGATTAAAATAAACCTGTGTCAAGCCAGCAGTTGATCCAACATTCAGAGCTCGTCTGCAGGCAGCGCGTTCAGGTCCTTAAAAGATAATAAAGTCTATGGATGGTAGTGGTGAAGAATAAGGCCAAGCCCATGATGTAGTGAATTTTATAAGTCTGTGGACCTGGGCATCATCTCAGGCAGACATGAAGTGGTGTCAATCCTAAACACGATTGGTGAGAAGAGCTGAGAAAAAAAAATGATGGTTGAGATGAGTCTGTCTCCCCCATTCCAAATGTTCGCCCTCCTGAAGAAGTGGGGATGGACTAGTCTGCTCGGGGGAGCCTGTGAGCCCCCCCATCAGCTTGTTCAGTGCAATGAAAAGAGGACTTGTAGCTTCTTGCTGCACGTTCCATTCTCTCTGTGACTTTCAGGACCTGAACACAAACCTTCCTCTGGTTCTTTCCTAATTATAAAACCATTATTCCATCTCTCCACACTGCTTTAACCATCAACACCTTCCATCTTCATGGCTTTCCTACAAACACGGCCACGCCCCCTGTATTAAAGAAGCTGGTGAGAGCTATGTACAGATAGTGCTAGATCATGTTTATTGAAGTGTAAGGTGGTTGGTTCACTCGGAGCGAGGTTCTCCGTGGACTCTGAAGCGGTACAGACAGGTGTATTCTGGGTGACCCCAGTTCGACAGGACCCGAACCTCAATGATCTGGAAGGCCTTGTCGTTCTTCTCCTGACAGATAAGGAGGGAGATTTTGACCAAATGCTCACAGGCATTGATTTTTGTTAAGAGTTTCTCCAGAGTTACCTTGACAGGGAAGATTTGCAGTGACTCCCCATCCTCCTCATATATGTAGTTTCCCAGGAGTGTTCCTTCATCTTGGTACTCGTCATCAAGACCCTGATAATAAAAATAAACAGTAAATCAGTGATAATTGCGTTTGATAAATACGTGACATCAATGGTTCTGTGCAAGTATTTCTTACAAAGACAGTGAAGTTGCGTGGAGCACTGGTGATGTTTCCAGTTGGGGAGAGAGCCTTGGGGATGTGCTCCACAACAAAGGACGTTGGCAGGATCCTCAGGGACAACCTGATCACCAGATAACCTTGAGAGCCTTTGAACGCCCAGCAGTTACCTGGATACACATCAGGCTAATGGAGAGGAAGAAGAGGAGGAGATTACTTTTAAAACAACAACCTGATCACTGCTTGGATCTACAAACTAGAAGAGTGAGCTCCCAGTTTCTGGGTATCTGATGGTGAGACTCACCTGGATGACGACTCGTGGAGACTGAGAGAAGTACCAGAGCGGCAGCCCAAACAGGCTCATGAGGGCCGTCTTTGTCTCGTATGTTTCAGAGCAGCGAGTGCTAAGGATGCTGCCGCCTGGAAATGAGCAAACACCCATTACAAAACAGGGCAACATCATCCATCACTCACCGACTTTAACTGAAAACTACGGATGTCCCGATCAGGTTTTTTGCCCTCGAGTCTGAGTCATTTGATTTTGAGAATCTGCCGATACAGAGTCCCGATCCGATACTTTCAATACATTTAAAAAAAAAAAAGAAAGAAAGAAAAGGAAGAAACAGTTCCTTCTGTGAGGTAACTTGAACAATCAAGTAATAAATAACAAATTCTTCACTTTTGGACTTTACTGCAAATATAAAAAGTCTAATATAAAAACAGATGGCACTTCAACTTCAAACACCTGACAGGGGTCTATTTTGCCTCGGCCTCCAAAATGCTTAGATACGTCCCTGGGCAGGGGACGGAGTTTTGATTATGATCTGAATTATATCAACTATATAAATACTACCTGCTGATAAGTTATTGCTTTATACAGGTACAAACGTGTAGTGGGATAAATCTACCTACATTTTATTTTTTTAAGAACTTTGTTTTGTTTTCTTGGTTTTTATTTTCCTATCTTCCTGTCCCGTCTGTCTCTGATGTTCCTGCATCTCCCAGTCCTCCAGAAAAACTCCTGTCTGCTCCCTTCTTTTTCACCGCACAAGTAACTTTTTAACTAGCAGATCAAATTGATCTAGTGACCGAAAAAAAAGCGGAGTGTGCACTGCGCTGCCTGGCTGCCCCAGTGACGAGCGCTGCAGCGCGAGCGCGTCCACACGTCATGCTCAAATACAGACAGAACTTACCAGAGAGAAAATGAACGGACACGAATGACTGTGGGTTAACTGTATATTTTTGGTGACTCCACTTAGAAACTTAGAAAATGTTACTGTGGCCGTGCGCAGCTGGAGTTCATGAATAATCAGCGGTCTGCCTGTCGCTCTGCTCAAAAGAGTCCCCGCTACGCTGAGTCCATATAAATAATATAATGTAGGTAGAAACTGTATCTTTTTTGTGCTCCTTCTGGGTGTGTAAGTTAAGGGCATCAGGGGAGCCTGACAACCTTTAAGGAGAACCGAGTTGCTCTCCTGTAATTTGAACCCAGTATCCGAGTCCGGATCAGTCTGAAACCACGTGATCGGGGCCGATTTCCGATCATGTGATTGGATCGGGACATCCCTACTGAAAACAGATCACTGACACATATAACACTCCCTATAGAATAAATCCATCAGCAGAGCCTTAAGTATTAACAAGTAGTAAACAGCAGAGTTCAGGGAGGAAAAGAAAAGTTAACTTTTTACCAATAAATATGGGAAATATGCATAAGTCATGGTTCTGTGAGTGCCTCATATTTGGGTCTACAACTCAGTCTGGGTGAGGATGCAACACAAACAGATGCAAGGGACATCATTTTATTCTAGTGGGTGTTTATGAAGTAGCTGGTGCTGTAAATGAAAACGTCTAGTGTTTCAAAATGATGAAACAATCAACTTTTCCGTTACCTTGAAAAGAAAGACTGCTAGAATGAAACCCCTGGTAGCTTGAGTGTGTGTAATGTAACTACAGACTGAACACACTTTTATCTGGAGCAGCTTCACTTGAAGAATTCATTTAAAAAACAACAGAAAACTTAGTTTTTATCTGAAAAAAAAAATTGCATATTTTTATTATTTCCTTCAGGTGATACCAGTCAAATGAAATGTAAGTAATTTTGATCAAAAATGGCTTTTTTTCTGTTTTTGCTACTGAACTTTTCATTTATTTTCTGGAAATCATCACATAGAAGTTTCACCTGATAAACTGTCTGTTGATTAGTTGGAAAACTATTTGTATTTTTATCAGGAATGTCTGATAGTCACGGCCTACCATCAATGTCAGCAGACACTGGAATGAAAATGTAATATAGGAACATTTTGGTATCGGTTTTCAGTCTTTTAGTGACACATCTTTCACATACCACACACATATTATACACCAAACTCCTCAACTACTTCTCCTGTCTATCAAAGTGTCAAAATACGACAGATCTGAGATAGTTTCATGGATATTTTAGTTTATTTGGCACAACTCGTGAAGCAGAATCGTGCCCTGTGTAGTGAACAGCACATCGTGATGTGTAGCTAGCCAGCTAACCACTAAAACAAAAACAACTACTTTAACCCAAGTCTTGTTTTTGTTATCTGAAGATTTCTGTAAATGTTTTATTAACATTGCTCTAATATCCAGAGTAATGGACTAGTACACACGTTTTAGCATCACGCCTAAGCCTGACTTCTACTTCTCTGTATGCGTCGGCGCGACAGCTCTACGACGGGCTCACAGAGGGTGACAGAGACATGCCCAAAGTTTTAAACATCAGTCGAAAGTGACGGAGAATGTAAGTTTGTGATTGGTCAGGACGCAGCTTCCTGTATACTCGTCACAAACACAGCTGTAGCTCCGTTAAAAAGTAAACAGATATTTAGCAGCAGACCCAGAACAGATTGAAGAACGCATCATGGGAACAAGTCTGAAAATATGAACATTTATTCACCCGTGACTGAAGGAGTACAAAATACGGAGCAAACGTGGACGGAAACGACAGAAAGCAAGGGTTTAGAGGTGGCGACCGCATGAAGAGGTGGATGAGAATGAAGGATAAATTTGTCCGTGTTATAAAGTTTCTGAAATATATAAACACATTAGTAAATAAACTATCGGGGACCGGATGCACGAGTGTTATGGTGGCAAGATACCCCAGAAAAACGCTACACCCTCGGTTGTCCTCGTGGGGAATTGCTTTGCAACGCTCCGCTGCCTGAACAGAAGTTCGAACGTGAAAACCTTTCCGACATTCCGTGTGCGTCTCTCTGTTGCGGAGCTCACGGAGAAGTATAAATCAGGCTTTAAGGAGAATGAGACTCAGTTGCTACTGGAGACTAAATAAACACGTCACTTTTCCTGTTACTACCGTAAATCCTCTAATATTGGCCTGTATTCTATTACCGGCCGGGTCTCCTACATTAGCCGGTCTCGCTGTCAATGGGTGTAAATAAAGTCCAGTCTCTAATAGTGGCCCGGGACCAGAGATTGATTAGAAACAAGGTTTTTTTTCTCGGCAGGCATCAACATTACCGGTTGGATCCACGTCACCAACTGCAGAGCTGGGTCAGGAGGTAGCCATTGCAGCACAGAACCTACTTTGTTGACTGGGTGTAAAAATACCCAAATTTCGGGCGATAGAGACAAAAACAAAGCCCCCCCCCCCCCCCCCCCCCCCCCCCGAAAGTAGTGCGCCCCAAAGGACTTACTGAAACTTACTGAAAGAAGACGGAATAGTGGATCATATAATCTCCGGCTGCAAGATGAGCAGAAAGGGAACAGAAAATGCTAGTTTGCAGTCATCACTTCATCACAGGTACAGGTTTACTAAAGGTTTTTTATGGCATTTTATTGAAAAGTTATTTAGAAAAGCAGCTACAAAACAGCAGGTAAACAGTTTGATACTGTTTTCGTGTGTCCTCACTGCAAATAGCTTTTAGAGTGCTAATGTTTTTAGCAGTTAGCTCTGTGTTGTAACGTGGCATTAATACCTTAATAAAATCAAACTGTACTAGAAATTTGGACTTAAAAAGGCATAAAATGTTAGTTTTAAGTAGATCTTAGCACATACTCACTGTTAGCATTAGCTATCATTACGAGTTAATTACATATTTAAAATAGCACATCTCACGAGCATTAACAAGACAATGGTCATTTAAAGCTTCTCCAGATCTCTAAATTGTTAACCAACCTAAAGTAAAACAGTTGTAGACTTTCAGACTCATCAAAGGCTTTTGGTTTGCTGTGTAATATGAGATGTGCCACACAAGATAGTTATGTCGCTCACGTCAGCGTTGGGTAAATCCTCAAGCGAAACAAGTGTTTGTTGTAAATATCTGTACAATGTTAACTGTACATTTTCAATAAACCAACCTAGTGTTTTATAGGTTCAAATAGACACATAATCTTGTTTCTATTCATTCTACTGGTTGTTTATTTTGCACAATTGAAATTGAAGCCTGCCTCTAATTCTGGCCTCCTTCCAATAAAGACTTGCACAAGGATGTGCTTGATTAAATAAAGGCCCGGGCCTGTATTGGAGGATTTACGGTAACTTAAACTTGGGTAGTTTTCCTTTTGCACAGAAAATGTTTAAATTTAAGCATGATAGGAGATTTGTGACGGTAGTAACCTAAAATGTTTTAGTTTTTCTTTGTTTATGAGAGCAGGACTCTGCATATATAGATATGGGAAATAAAGAGTTAGACATATCGGTATGTTAGATATTGGTAAAAAGGTCAATATTGAGAATCTCAAATTTTTATATAAAAATTGCAACATAGATACTAACACATTTACCTAAATTATCAACAAGCTTATTTATGACAAAGCAAAAGAGATCAAACTAAAACTAAAAACATAAACAGGTCCCAGTTTAGTTTGATTCTGTTGATGGTGCAACAGAGACACGTCTGGTTGACCATCAGTGCATCATGACAGCCAAACACAGGGCAGCTGTGATGAGCACAGACAGCAGTACCACACACACTTCCTGAGACAGTCTGAGATGTTCTGGTAATCCCTGGTTGTCCTCCAGCGTGTTAATGCCTTCATCCTCGTTGCGTAAGGCAGACGTAACAGAGTTGTGGAGCAACTAACTCGGTAATCCCTTAAACCACTGCAGAGTTAACCACTGACCTGGATTCAAGCTCAGGACAGACAGGTTTCTTTCTTACCTCCAGACTCCAGGGCGTAGTCCACCAGGCCTGTTCGGTCCTGGGAGTACAACTTCAGGGCGTTCTGGACAATCAGCTTCACGTGCTGAGATGTAGACCACAAAACAAGATTACAATAGCTCCCATTTTAGTAGCTCCTGGTTAGGATATAAATTCTCAGGAAAGCGCATATGCACCTCTTCACTCAGCCCCTCAGAAGCAGATGCGTGGTGGACAGTACCGGTTATAGTCTGAACAATGTTTTGGGATTGGGACTTGGCTTCACTGAGCGTCTGGGACCGGCTGAGCTCCATCTGCTGTGAGATGTTACTCAGGATGCTGAGCTCCAGTGAGGCCAGTGCCGCCTGCAGGTCAGGTGTGCTGACGTAGCGCTGGGACAGCCAGAGCACCAGAGACTCCGGCACCTGACCCTGCTGCTCTCCTGATTCACCAGCACCAAAGAACAGAGCCTGCAGTTCTTTCCGTATCTGCGAGGACACCTGGCCAGATATCTGGAAGCAGAATAAAATCTAATTATGATAAAGTAAAACCTTAGAAACACTGGAAGCTGCAACAGCTGGCCTTGTTAATACAAGAGCATCGCTTTGCCATTTACCGTTTCCTGCAGAGTGTCCAGCTGTTCACATCGGCCCTTGCATCCAAGAACACCCTGGAGGTCCCCTTTGATTCTACTAAGCTCCAACTCAAGCTTCTGCACCTCTGCCAGCAAAGCGTCATGGTCCTCCTGCTTCACACCCACACTGAGGAAAAACAACATGTTACAGAAAAACCTGCTAGCAAAATGCTAAAGAAGAGTAACATATCATATATTTAACATCCTGGTGGAGATTTGAGGGTTTAATTTGTCCCTTTACCTGACAGGAGCCGTCTCCGCTGCTGGTGTGATGACCTCCTTCACGCTCTCGTCCTTATGGAGTTCATACTGTTGCTGCTTCTGCTGCATCTCCTACAACAACAAGGGCAGAACACTCGCGTCTGATTTTGTCTCTCAGGAAATCACCGTCAGTTGGACTTTATTATTGTCCCAGTAGAAGGATAAGTCCTGCATAATAACACCAGTACAGCTATCACAAAAAAGCATCAGTCTGACGTTTAAACTGCTTCTCCAACCCCTCTATCACACCGGTAGGTAAATTGTAAAAAGTTCTAAATGAGGCTTGGATGGATTTGACCAACTTTTCTTTGGACAGTTTTTCAAAAGCTCTCATGAGAAGGGAAGTTACACAGGTCTACAATCACTCATGTCCTTGGGGGACATGTTTTCATTAAGTTGATACTAATGTCCACTGATGTGTTTTCTTTATCTAACTCATTCACTGCCATAACTGCGTTTTTTTCAACGGGGCAGGCCTGGGAACGAGCTTGCGCACCTTGAGAGTAAACAACCGGCTCTAAAGTGGATTTTCGTCCATGTACGTCACACGTCACATGATCAGGAAGCAGACAATCTATGAATTAGGAGATCGTTTTGGGACGCCGCCATGCCTTAAGTGAGACGCAAACAGGAAAAGCTTCTGCAGCTCACACTTCCGACAACAGATTGTGAAAGAACAGAAAAGGCTAGAAACACGCCGATTCTTCCTGGTGTATGAAGCGAGTCGACTCTTTATTTTGGTAGTTTTGGTGTTTACATGATCATAGAGCTCAAAAACGCTAGCAGTCAGGGGCTTTCTGGTCAGAAAACAGCTGGCAGTGAATGAGTTAAAATATGAGATCAGTCACTTCTAATCAATGTGTGACAAAGCACCACCATAGGGCTGTCTGTCTTTACATTTACTTCGACTCAGACATATTAAATCAGAAACGGATCATGTTTAGGGTAGGGTAATGTCATGCGCGTGTCTTATTGAGATAAAAAAGAAAATTGCAGTGGAAGCTGCTAACACACCTCAGTCCTCGTTGCCAAAGCCTTAAGCAGCAACTCTAAATCTGCAAGACGTGCTGCCTGACTTTCCTGTTGCTGTTTCTGCAGCTCTGCACTCTGCAAAAAAGGAAACAAATTAAATGTGTTTGTCTAAAACAAAATGTTCCCCCCGTGTTTTTAAACATAAACATACTTGTGCTGCGTGTGTGTTCTCCTGCTCCAGTTTCTCTCGCAGCACGCCGAGTCGCTGCTCCAGTAAGGAGGACATCCACGCCTCCAAACGCTCCCTTTCAGTATGAGTGTGGAGCTGCTCTCTTAGGGTTGTGTAAAGACCCAGGATGTCACGGTGACGCTGATCCTGCTTCTCGTCTCCCTGCTGGACTCGGTCCCGCAGCAGAGCTAGCTGGTGTTCGACACGATCCAGGCGCTCCAAGTCCACACCAGAAACCACAACTGGGGGAAGGATTGGCTGAAGAGGAAACATTTAAAGGATGACCCAAGACCGGATTTCTCCTGACATGTTTAAACAAGAGGATGGAGTGCTGTAGTGTTGCTTACTGCTGCATGTGAAACTGGGGTGGCCGGAGTCTGTTCCTTTGGAGGCTCTGATGCAGGAGCAGATGCTGGAACAGCCCCAAAGTTAGACAGGAAGAGGAGGGGAGATACAGGACGCCACTCAGTGAGGTTAACGGTTGGGAGGTAGGCTAGCAGGGCAGCAGCGGAGGGACCCCACAACCACAAAACTGACACAGAAAACAGAAAGTACAAATTAATGTCATCAATTTGAAATTAGTAGATTTTCACAACAGAAACTATGTGCTTCACATTTAATTCCTACTGATTATATGTACAGCACCCATAATTATCATATAAAGTAATTTCTACTTCTAAACTGGAAAATGAAGTTTTGGTCTGAACTTAGAGCGAAGCCTTGGGAAGGCTGACCTGAATCTGCTGCTGTGGAACTTGTAATTCACTCTAGAGACGTGTGCTGGTTCTACATTCATACAGCCTCCACACTGAGCGATCACTTCTGTGTGTGTGTGTGTGTGTGTGTGTGTGTGTGTGTGTTTGTGTTTATTAAGCTAAAAGAATGGGTTGCATCTGCAAAACGATGAAGACTAAAGTTTGAACAAACTTACGTAGGAGGAGTAAAAAAGGCAGAAGGAGCAACAGGAGCCTCCAGAGTTTGGGAAGGCATCTGAAAACACAGAAACACAAACCGATCAGATCCAAACACAGCTGACGCGGGTGCATATCACTTAAAATGAAAAAGAAGGGAAGGTTCTTAGATATTTCAATTATACATCATTTCTATAAAAAATCTGTAATATTCTCAAAATGTTCATTTTTTATTTTACCTCATATTACGTACCTTTTCCGCATTATTGTGATTAAAGCTAAACTCAACAATGTGAAATAATTCACTCGATATGTTAGAAAATAACACATTCATACAGCTCTAGAGAAACAGCTCAGTGGTATGGGTGTCTGCCCTGAGGCTGGGAGATCAGGGTTCAAATCCTGGACGGGTCATGCCGAAGACTTCGAAAAATGGGACCCATTGCCTCCCTGCTTGACACTCAGCATTAACCCCAAAATTCCACTATCTCCGCTCTGCTCTGCTCCGGCACGAACTCCGCAGCAAAAACGGTCCCGTTGTAGTCAATCAGAGCTGTTCCACTACTGCGGCCGTGCGACGCAGTGCGCCGCCCGCCGTTCCGCCATAAGGCAAAAATAGGATCGATTCTATTTTGGCCGGACGCCGGAGCACCTCCGCAGTCAATGGACAGAAATGACAACCGCCCAACAGGAAAGGGAGCAAGCACAACTTCCGTTATTTCACAATAAATCGATAAACAAAAGGCGTTTTTTGTTTCATATGCACAGGTTTAACAACTTTTAACAACTATCAATGGTGGCTGAACTTTAAATGCACAAAAATAAGCCATAAATACAGTTTCCACTATCAAAGTAGTCACACTTTGTTGATCCAAACACTGCTGATCTCTCAACACAAATGATGGGCAGATCAAACAGTTCATTTCGATGCTTCTCCCACACGACGGGTGTTGGGATCTAACTTCCGCATTTACTGCTCGGACTGTATCGCAAGATTTCGAAAATCCCACGCATGCTTGTTTGCCCACCTCAGGTCTCCGCACCGGAGCGGAGCCGTTGTAGAGCGGGTACCAGTATAATTTGAGTTCGGAAGCGAGCGGCAGCGGAAAGCGGGGGCGGAGATAGTGGAATTTTGGGGTAAGGGGTTGGATCGATTCCCCAGCGCACCTGTGTCTGCAGCTCACTGTTCCTCCAGGCATGGTCACATCAGTGTGTGTGACAACTTTACTTTAACTTTAGGAATGTTCTAAAATCCTGTTTGTTTACAGTCACACTACAGAACACTGGAACATGTCAGAGGCCGTTAGAGGGAACCAGACCAGTGACACGGAGCTGAAAGTTCATCAAGGTCATTTGAGTTTATGCATCATACTTGATTTACTGCCATTATAAAATAATCATTATGGAAGTCACTTTTAAATGCAAAGGCTAAATAAACTCCTCTGTGTGCTGATTTATATTTAGATCAGTAGATAGGGTTCTTACTGGGTCAGAAAGAAGACGTTGAGGAGAGACATGAGCGACACCAGCAGGTACCATCCTCTAGCAAGAAACCACATCAGTCCCTTGCATCCATTCACTGAATCAATAGATTAAAAACACAGAGAACAAGAAACTAGTTAAGCCAAAGAGAAACTCTGTTCATGTTTTTATAAAGGTGGAACAATCCTCTGCAGCACCAACCTGGAGACGCCAGGAGCATCCAGACAAAAGAGACGAGCCTCTGTGCTGCTGCTCCGACTCCTGAACCCAAAGCTTTACCTGCTCTCACCACACCGTACGCTGGCAGCAGGAGGCAACAGCCTGAAACATGAAGCCAAAACCTTCCATAGCTTCAAAACAATCTGAGTTACACAGACATGCATGTGAAAGTATATTTATAAATGTTAAAGCTACTTTACAAAACTGTTGGTTAACCTGCAAAAGTTAATACGCTCCACAGCGCCCCCACCAGGCACTGGGAGCGGGAGGACTGAGAGAGGAGGGTGGTGTGTGTCTCAGAGTACTGCTTCCCTTTGCAGTCATCACCTGTTTACACCAACGTGAAGAACAGCAAGCAGAAAAAAATGAAGCTGAGTGGATTTAGACGTTCAAACTGCAAAGAAATCATGTCACAGCTGCAAATTCTAAAAAGTTGAATCAAATGTTGATAAAAAACCATTCCTGCAAGTTTTTTTCCTCATACACTCTCTGCTAAAAGAAACATCTGCTGGTCATGCAGGTCAACAGACTGCTGATCAGTTAAAGTCGTTCACACAACTTCCACCGTGTGATTCTGACTCAGGGCATGCATATCGTTTACTCTGTCAATCACACCAACACAGAAGATTCTGGTATTCAGCAGAAAAGGGGCCATTTTCTGTTTGCTTACACAGGGAACCGTTGAGATTAAGATGAGATGCGTCTTCATTCACCAGATCCTTCACGTTCATGCTTCCACAGAAACTCGAGTGAGCTGCAACACAAAAACAAAAGATTTGCATTAAAACATGTCGGAGCGTGACACCATGAAGGATGATGAGATGAGAGAAGTCTCGTCGGCAGTGGGAGGAAAAAATCTAGTTCTTAATCCAGAACCTCACCGCGCTGAGAACGTGCACAGCTTCTCTCTAAGGTGGTACGCACACCCCTTTACCAGCAAGGCTCATTTATGTCCAGGTTATTTGGAGCATTTAACATGTTAAACTAAATGTGACGTTCACTTCACAATATCACAAACGTGCTTGTAGCAATTTTGCCACAAAGTTTTGTTTGAATTGAATACTATACTATACTATAGTATAGTCATGTCAATCCCATGACAATAGATTGTCATGGGATTGACATGACTATAGTAAAGAAAACAATTGAGTATGTTGTTAAACCACTTACTTATGTTTGTAATTTGTCTGTTCAGAATGGTATATTTCCAGAAAAAATGAAAATCGCTAAAGTAATTCCAATATTTAAAAAAGGTGATAGACATAGCTTTGATAATTACGGACCAAGTGCTTCCCCAGTTTTCTAAAGTGCCTGAAAAGTGGTTCATTCAGAAACTAGACAACTTTATTGAAAACAATAAACTGCTGAGTGACAATCAGTATGGATTTCGATCAAATAAATCTACATCCTTGGCATTACTAGAATTAAATGAAGAAATTACAGCAGCAATAGAAAGGAAGCAACACACAGCAGGTCTGTTTATTGATTTAAGAAAAGCATTTGATACCATAGACCATAGTTTGTTACTTTCTAAGTTAAAGAATTATGGGATAAGAGGGATAGCTCATGATTGGTTAAGTAGTTATCTGACTAAAATAAATCAATTTGTACAGTTAGAAGATGAAATTTCAGATTCTCAAATTATTACATATGGAGTCCCACAGGGTTCTGTGTTGGGACCTAAGCTCTTTAATTTGTATATTAATGATGTTTGTGATCCAAAATATTAAAGTTCATTTTGTTTGCTGACGATACAAATATATTTTGTTCTGGGAATGACTTACAAATTATTCTGGAAAATATGGATTGTGAGATGACTAAACTTAATAAGTGGTTTATGGACAATAAACTATTTATAAATTGGAATAAAACAAAATTCATGATTTTTGGTAACAGGAAGACAGATGATTCTGTTACATTGTCCATAGATGGTAATTCATTTGAAAGAGTAAATGAAGTAAGATTTTTAGGGGTCATCTTGGATCATAAACTTAATTGGGAACCCCTTATAAAATATATAAAACAAAAACTGTGTAAAAGTATTGGA
Source organism: Nothobranchius furzeri (assembly GCF_043380555.1). NCBI lineage: Eukaryota > Metazoa > Chordata > Actinopteri > Cyprinodontiformes > Nothobranchiidae > Nothobranchius > Nothobranchius furzeri. Next base: position 57,213,370 of record NC_091752.1, read on the forward strand.
CTTTTAAATAAAGAAAAAGCATTTTGGAGTCATCAACACTTCATATATTATATTATTCATTTATTGTTCCATACTTGACTTATTGTATAGAGGTTTGGGGCAACACATATAAAGCAAACACTAATCCTTTTTTTTATTACAGAAGAAAGCTATGAGAATTATATATAAAGTAGATGCTAGGGAACATACCAATAGACTTTTTATTGAATCAAAAATTATGAAATTCAGGGATTTGGTTAATTTGAAAACTTTACTAATTATGTTCAGGGCAAAAAAGAGGCTACTGTCAGTGAAGTTACAGAAGTTTTTTGTTTTGATTTCAAATGATGGAAAAAATAGAAAGAAGCCTGAGTTTAAGAGTTTTTGCACGAACAACATTAAAGCAAATGTGTATTTCAGTATATGGAGTAAAATTATGGAATAATCTGGATCATGACCTGAAAAAATGTTTAACTACCGATCAATTTAAGAGACTATATAAAGAAAAAATCATGCAATCGTATGACTGATAAGTAAATATTGAATAAGTATATTGATAAGTTTGATTGTGATTTTGTTTACAAAGATAAGGAAGTTCTATACTTGGTTTGTGTAAAAGGCCATTCTGTAAATTACATTGTATGAAGTACAAAGAGGTAGGTAATATAAGACTTCTTCTACCTCCCCCTTTTTTTCACTTAGGAGACTGTTGATGATTGTATTTTGCATGAATGATGTATGAAACTGCCGAGTGAGAAATAAATTAACAATTAACTCTGTCCCACATTTCTAACTCGCAGAAATTAAACTGATGTTCTAGAGCTCTGATTATTTATGAGAAAATTTGTTTTACGAATCGTATAAAAATCCAGCGACACCACAGCAAAACTCTTTAACTCAGATTCAGAACCGTCTCTCAGGAACATTTCTATTGGAATCTCCTCCACAAATGCTGCTCATAATATGTCAACAAGCGCCTGAGCCCAGTGAAAGACTGATTCTGATGAGTAAGACATAAACAACAGCGGCACGAAACAGAGGAGAATACAGAGCAGTACCTGCTGGAAACTAGAACTACAAATGAAGAAGTGACACTCATGCACCAGAATAAAATCCTCCCAGCTGCAGGAAAAGTTAGTTGTGAAGGTAAAGCATGCAGGAGATGGGACTAAACGGAGACAGATGATTTCTGTGGTGACCCCTGAAGGGAAAAGACAAAGAAATAAGAAGAAGCTGCAGAAAAAGCACCTTAAATCAGAAGAAAACCAGTGGGAATCATGAGAATTTACATTTGGAGATTCTTATAAGTTCTTAATAACAAAAACACACAAGTTGAAAAGTCTTGGCTGTTTGGTTTGAAGTCATTTAAATGTAAAAATAACATTTTAACCTTATTTAATACAACTCCGGCAGTAATCTGAGTTCATGAAGAACTCATTCAGGGGTTGTTTTATTGCTATTTAACTTCCTCATTTAAAAATATAAAAATAGAAAGTTGGACAGTGAAAAAGGAAGCAGACACTCCCACTCTTTATTTCAATGTAAAGCTTCATTCCATTGAAAAGAAACTGTAAGCTGTTAAAATGAGAGAAAGTTAACGAAGAGCCGCAGCAGCAGAGGTGAGAAGTGGTGAACTTTAACCTCTTCCTCATGTAGCAACAGCAGGTACCTTGTTCTTCATAGGCAGCCGCCTTGGAGCTCATGGTCCTTTGGGAAGCAGTCTGCTTAAGCAGCCAAAGTTTGGACAAACTCAGGGAAGTCGTTTGTCTCACCGAGTCCCAAAACGATGCTAGGACACCTAGAGACATGCCTGTCCATAAAAGCACCGTTAGTTCAATTGGAAACTCAATTTACGAAAGACAGATCACTGAAAAGGAATATCAGTTAGGAATCTGAGAAGGAAATCAAAGAACTTCCTTGGAAAAAATCCTGAGAATAAAAAGAGAAAATAATCAGTGATCAAAATAAAGGAAGAGGTTTAGATAAAAGGTTAATATCAGATTTGAGGTGGGAAACGACACGAGTCAGGATGGGACGAGGTTTCAGACAAGCAAATAAAATAGAACAAACAAAGAAAAGGCTGTGTACCTTTTTCTGATGAACTTTTGACCCATGAACCCACACGGACCACACTACTGAAGAAAAGGGAGACTACGGAGATGATGGGTGCCAGGGCTTGTTTGCTGTACCGCCAACACGAGTTAGACACAGACATCAAGACTCCTGGAGAGAAGCACCGCTCTCATTATCACAACTCCACTTTTAACATTCTAGCACTGAAATAACAGTAAATAATTTAATTTCAAGCAGACGTGAGGATTTCTTCCCACCTGTCCTGTTCCTCCGACTCCTGTCTCTGGTGTAGATGCTGGTGTAAGGTGAAGAGGGGGAGGACAGGGCATTGGTGGAGAGTTCTCCTTCTGCTTGAGCTGACGACAACAGTGACGACGATGACGTCCGTGTGATGGAGGAGTTCGTCTTCTGAGAGTGTAACGAGCAGTCTTTGCAGATGTAGCCATTAGCGAGTAGCGTGTGGGACCCTGATGAGCTGGCGTCGCCGTTGATGCTGGATGAACTGTGACCGGAGCTCTGTCCTGGGGGGGCACAGTGAATCATAGGGGAACAACGTAAAATGATTTTATATGACAATCATGTTGATTAACCCTAACCCTCCATCTGATCATTATGTTTGCTCAGATTCTTCTCATCCTCTTTTCAAGATCCAGAACTTTATTTCCCTTTAATGAAAACTCCAGTGCCAAGTAACGACCTCTGTTAATAACTAGGGATGTGTTGAAGCATGGACCTTGAAGTTGGGCCACAAATATTTCTTAAATTATTCCAACTGACCCCACTGCCCGTCCACAGTGGTGGTTGTAGTGGTGGTGGTGGTGATGGTACGGTGTCTCAGGTGGGACTGGTCATATGCCGTGTTGAGATTTGAGACCTCGGCCGTCCTGCTGCTCTCCTCAGCTCTGCTGTTGTCAATCGGGGTGCTGACAGCTGAGAAGGACAAGGTTTGTCTCGGTGTGGCGATCTGGCTCAGGGACAGAGACAGGGAGCTGGAGCTGGGCAGCTGTTTCCTGCTCCGAGGCGTCCTGCAAGTGCACAAATAGGAGACAACAGAAACAGCTCAACCAGACTCAAAGTCATTATTGTAAAAAAAACATTTTAGAGAGCAGAAAACATCTAGACATCGGCCTGACTGTGACCTCCACATGCATCAGTGTCGGCATGAGGAAAAACCTCATCAGTCTATCTCAATTTGCAACCTGAGTAATGTGCACACTGATATTACAATAATGATAAACTAGCCTAATGCTGTGCAGCCCTAATCAGCAGCCAAACACATTTTCAAATCAACATTTTTTTCTCCTTTGCACAAACTGTTACTCATAACCAGCATGCTTATGTTCACAAATAACTGCACCAGTTGTTTGGATTTGATTTGGATGCATAGCAGATATTCATCAAGAGCAGCAGCTCCACATCTTTTACCAGTGGAGCAGAGAGTTGGAACTCTTCTTCACCAGTAAAACCGGCATACACTCACCTCTAAAACATGCCCAATACGTTTTGATGCAAATATCAAGATGCAAGTTCTAAGTTAATGAATAAAACCAGTGAAGTGACACCTCCTCTCATCAGGAAACACTTTGCTCTTTGTTTCAGAGGGAAACTCCTCAACCACTCATCAGTTCTAGCTGAATCATAAGCTGCCTGGTACGGGAAGGACAGTTACTTTATTGGCAAGTAAGGGAGGGATTCGAAAACTGGTTCCCATTGTTTCAATTCCTAGGAATCATTCACCACTTTTGCAAATGATTCCCTTAATCAATTCCACTCGGCATGAATGACGTCACCGGTTTGTGTAGCTCACAGAAGCAGGAAACATGGCGTCCAAACAGCACAAATGCTCGAAAGTTTGGTCATATTTTACAAGAAAGCATGACAACAGGGTAACTTGCAATAATTGCAATTTGCAAAGAAGACATTTCATCAAGGGAGGAAGCGTAACGAATATACAAAAGCCTTTGGGCACAAAATACGCAATAAATTATTGACGTGTTCTGACCGGCTCCAGACAACGCAGCAGCAGCAGAGATGTTCGCACGGCCTCTCCTATTAATGCTGTTTATCACGTTAGCATCATTTACCTTATACACTAGCAAGACTCCAGCAACAAAGGTCTGACCTGTGGCAGGGGTGGATTTAGGACTGAAGAAGATCCGGGGCTTAACACACGCACGCACGTGCGTGCACGTGCACGTGTGCACATACACACACATGTGACACGCACTAGTCAACATCATATATATATTACAAATCACAAATATTTTCAAATAAGACTCACAAACCTGAGTCAACACCAGTCTCATCAAAGCTGGGGTCCTGTCGCGGTACTTTTGGTCTAAAAAAACGCCCTTATGTCCATCTTTACATTTGCGTTTCAGGCAGAGACTGTAGAAGAAGCCGGCGATAAGGGTCTGGCTGCAGCCACTGTGGAGCTCCACAGTAATCGGAAGCACGTGACCTCCACAGTAGCCATAAACACTCATGGATACCGCGGATGTCTTGCAAGTCGATCGCAAAGGTTGGGACAGTCTTTCTTAAATAAACTTGCCGTTAGTGATTTCATAATTCTAGTTTTCTTACAATGATCATGTTGCCACTTTTTTTTTTTTTGCGTTACAACATTCCTTCTTATTTTAATTTTTTTTCCCCATCATGCTCCATGGCAGAGAAACACACAGATGTGCTTTTTCCTGGGCCTGGTTTAAGTAAGAGAGTTGGATTAACGGCTTCTGTGAGCGAGAAGAAGAAAAAAAAACACATTTTGCATTAGAGTATGACTTATTGTTGGCATCAGAGATGCAAAATGACGAATACTTCAATACTGTACTTAAGTAAAATTTTCTGGTATCTTAACTGCTGTACTTTTTTGTGCCTACTGTATACTTCTTTATACTTCTACTTCTCACATTTTAGCAAGCATGTCTGTACTTTGTAATCCGTACATTTGTAAATCAGCCCCCCGCACGCGTGCTTTGGACGCAAGATTACTTCAGAATTTTGTACATAAATTATATTTTATACCCTGTACTTCTTACTTCCACTTGAATAAAAAGTCGAGTCAATGCTTCTACTTTTATTTGACTATTTTTAAACAGAGGTATCTAAACTGTAGTAAGGAACGTGAGTACTTTTGACACCTTAGGTTAGCGTCAACACCGTAAATTTCATCACAAACAGATTTATATATTTATCAATACTTCTGTTCGTTATTCTACTCTGTAGAGCGTTTTTATTGCCCAGATTTTAGTCAGCCCCTGTTCAATTGACTTTTATATGTCAATAGAAACATATCTCACAAATGAAAATGTCTTGTAAGATGTTTGTTTTTTTCAAGAATTTTCCTCCCAAATCTATTACATGCCAACTGTAATGTGTTATTTCTGCTAAAACCTAAACTTAAATGTGTATATGCTGTTTATCTGTTTTTCTCTCTGTTTTAGATGCACATATCAATCTGCAATTCGGGCTTAAAGCCAGAATTGCAGGAATGCAACACGTGCTGCAGAGGACTCTTTCACTGCCCTCTGTGCCCCACTTCCAGCCCTACTGTCAGGGCAAAGATTGAGGAGCATCTAGGTGTGCATATAAAAAATGCTTTGCATTTCAACGGTATGTTTGTATTAAATATACTTTATAGTTGTAAATATGCACTTTTTAAGCACTTCTGCAGTATCTTTGTTGACTTAAAAGTTGCTGTTGACATTGTACAGTTCAGTGCATTCATCTGCCACAAAACAGCGTTTTTATAAAATATATATTTTTTTACTTTTCACCACTTTTCTTGACATAACTTTTGTGATCCATACCATTTTGCTTTCATTATTGAGGTTGGCTTGGATGTTTTTGTTAACATGTACAATCTGATTGTTAGATAAATTGATTGCATTCTATACAACTAGATTTAAATTACATCTGTTTGTTTGTTTGTTTGTTTGTTTTCTCTTACAGATAAAATGATATGCCGGTGCAGGCTGCCTTGTAGGACAGCAGGACACTTTCACTGCCCTGTCTGTAAGACTACAATCATACGGCGTGGGGATTTGGCAAGGCATTTATTGTCTTGTCAGCATTCTTCAATGCCAAGTCAGCCACCATTATCAGGACTGCTCCCCGTTGAACTCTTCGAGGAGACCCGTATTCCTCCGGCAGAACACTTTGAGGAGCCCCGTCTCCCCCCAAAGGTTTTGTCTTCGGTATCTGAACCATTTTCTGAATCTTTGGTAGAATATTCATATGCTCTACCATCTGTGTTCAATAAAACTGCAGCTGATGGAAAGTCCATGAAAACGACATGCCCTCACTGTGGCCTTACTCTTCGTACCAAAAACTACAAGGCTCACATGATGAGGAAGCACTCCAACCAGTCAATAGATGTTTGCTTGGCCAGTCATCTGCAGTGTGTTTGTGTAGATGAAACTACAGGGTTATTTGCTGTGCAGAGAACTGGCCATGGGTTTTCTGTGCCAGTTCACGTTCAGAGGAAAACATGGGGGATGTCTCACAATATCAGATGTGAGCTGGAGGAATGTCAGCAATACCAGTTGCTGGCCCAGCGGAGCGGACTAGGCTTCAGTTTATGTGAGCACCTTCGCTCACTAGATTACTGCCGAGAAACTGTAAAGGAGGTTTTTCTTCAAGAGCACATCATGATGGAAATGGTGGACCTTAAATTTTTTGGAGAGACCAAAGCTGCTACATGCATAAAGAGACAGAAAGCTGCCCAGATGGCACATGCTCCACTTTGTGGAGGGTGGATTTTGGTGGATCCTCATCACAGATCTGTTTTTCTGTATTTGAGCCGGAAATACACAGTTTCTGCCGTCTTGGTAGAATATTTGTGACTTACAATGCTCTGAGGAACACCTGGCATTGCACTTGTGCAAAGCCACGAATATCATGTCCTCATAAAAACATAGCTAAATGGCATCTCTTCCAGACACAGAGAGACATCTTCAAATCAACTGTACCACTATCATCAGGCACCCCATCACAGATGACTCAGGAGAGCTCTTCCTTTGAGGACAACACTGCCGTCTTTTGCCATACATTTCACACCGGAGCCTTTTATTTCTCAGCAGCATCAATAGTAACAAAATCGCAATTTGGTCAAAGTCGATTTAACTAAAATTACGTGTTTCCGGCTACTGTGAAGGTCACGTGTTTCCGGTTAGTGTGGAGGTCACGTGTATCCGGTTACTGAGGAGCTACACAGCGGCTGCAGCCAGGTGCTCTTGAAGCCGGCTGCTGAAGGGCTTCTTCAGTGGTGGAGGCTCAGGCAGGCTGTATACAAACCACTGCCAGCTGCTCCCTCTCTGTTGGACTTTGGTACTGCATGTTACTTCCACGTTTTAGATCTGGGGCTTTTCATAAAACATTCGGGGCTTGAGCCCAAGTAGCCGGGCCTAACGCCACCCCTGACCTGTGGTGAGATTTTTCCCACTCTACAAAAGCTACAGCAACACCGCACCGAACAAGAAGATAGCTGTGCCTCCACATGGAGCAGAAAGGAGAACATTTGAAAAGATCTTCGATCTTCCCAACCGATACAGGTACAACTGATTATTTATCATAACCAGGGTTTTTCCTGCATTCAAATTTGCATGGCGGCCGCCTCCAGCTAATTTTGTGCCGTTTCATTTTACGCTGCCCCCAGCTATATGGATGCTATTTTATCTGCAGTTGCAGCGTTGCGCCACTACAGGGGCGCTGTATCAGCAGTGGTGCACCGAAAAGCAATAAAACCGCAGCAGATAAAGATTAAAAATTGCTTTTCTCGCTAGTTGGTATTACATATCTGTGGTTGGTGTTATTGACGTCCTGATTTTCCCCAGGCTGTTCCATATCAGAGCAGGGCTGTACAGTGCGACGACAAAAACTGTCTGTGCGTGTCTGTCTATTTTTAAACGTAGCACTGGTGCAACATCTTTGAATTTCTATTTTACCCAGAACTTTCTTAAACAAATGTAAGTAACGTGTAAGAAAAATGCTTTTTACTGGCGTACAGTGTGGTAATCAGGATGCAGTGGAGGAGAATAAAGGAACCAACAAAGGCAGATCCGGTCCAAAGTTTGGGATCAAAAGTGCAGCTACACGCAGACTGGCTAATGCTAAAGCTAACGGGTAGCAGTCTCACGATCAAGTGGCGCACAGAAAAATATATGATGATCGTAAAACTAAGAAAGACTAAACTCATTATGCATTAATGAAATGCATTATATTTTACTGGATATATTTATGTGTTATTTTGACTAAGATGTTATTAATACAAACCTAAAATGTTACTGAAATGTAGGTCAAAAATTAAAAATATATTTTTAACTATAAATATCAGATGGGAAAAGAGAACTAAACACCAATTTAATGCATCTTATTGAGTATGCATGTGCTGGCGCATGGTCAGGATGGTACCACCTCTGCCTCAATTAGAGCCAGGAAAACCCTGATAACTGACAGTTATGTTGCAGGAGCGTGCACAGTTAGTTTTGTTCCACCTGTTTAACTACTCTGGAATTGATAAGGGATTGAACAGATAGACAGAATTGACAATGCCATTGATATTGATAAAAACGTATTAACTCATTCACTACCAGCCATTTCCTGATCAGAAAAGCCCTTCGCTGCCAGCGTTTTTCAGCGCTTTTACTGCCTTTTGAAGAGTCACAGAGCGTTGCGCGCTAGGATGATGTCGATGTCAAAACAAAGAGTACACTCACCTTTTACATCAGGAAGAATGTGCGTATTTCGAGCGTTATCTGTTCTTTAATAATCTGTTGTCGAATTGTGATCAGCAGAAGCTTTTCCAGTTCGCACCTCACTTTTTTACAGCAGCGGCCCAAAATTAGCTAACATGGATTTTCTGCTTCCTGATCACGTGACGTGTGATGTACACGGATGAAGATCAGCTTTAGAGCTCGTTCCGATGCCCACAGTAAAAAAATGCAAATGACGACTTTAGTCGTCATTGGCAGTGAACGAGTTAAGAGCAAGGGCTTCCAATATTATCACAACAAAATGCAACATGACTCTTAAACAATTGCAACAGTGAAAAGTTCGATATGAATGCTATCCAAAACAAAAATACACATCCCGACCCTGTTGCTGTTTGAAACATTTAGCTGTACATATTTTAACTTCAGGGTTGGGCATCAAGCATGGATTGGAACCGGTTCCAACTGTTAGTTTTTCCCGCAATCAAAGTTTTTTATTTCGATTCCTAGAATGCTGACCGGAAGAGGAATCTGCAGCGATCTCTGTGAAAAATAAACGTGATCTGCAAATTTTGATCAACACTTTTCAGAGCTGATCACACCAGCTGTCTGTGTGCAGCACCGAGTCCCCCTCCCCCCACCCGGCGCGCAGCGGCCAAATATAAAAATGTCTGCCGAACTTTTACTCCGTAATGTAAACTTTAACTCCTGCAGCGTAGAGGAAACTTGTTAAAATACGTCAACGCGGTGGATTTAATAGAAGCTTTAAAGAACAAACTCTGGACAGTGTGAGGTGAGTTTGTCTCACAGCAGAAATAAAAACACACACGGAGCGTCAGCAGTCAGATGCAGCCAGCTACATTTAAGTTTTACTTTCTGTTCTGACTGAATGCTGCTGCAGCATGGAGGTGTAGTTCTCAGTCATCCTGGACATGATCATCCTGAGAGTTTTAGCTGAAAACAGCTGGACGTTTCTGGATATGTTGGAGACATTTAGCCTCTCATCCCAGAGGCTTCTTCCAGACTTTGGTTGTGGTCAGAAACAAACACACTGGTTGTGCTGCAAGTCTTTATCTTTTTTTCTCCAAAACATGTTTTTGTCTAAATGAAGGTGATGTTGTTGTTCATAGAATTAAGATTCATGTTGAAGTTAAGATTATTTCATCAAGTAGGACCTGCGGTTAGCTAAAACACGTAATGTCTATGAAGAATCGGAATCGATAGGAACCGGAATCGAAACAAGAAATCGGAATCGGAATCGTTCAAAATCAAACGATGCCCAATCCTATTCAGGACTGTGTCGCTTAATCCTCTTACACAATCAAGGAGATCCCTTCAGCTTGACTCACCGCGTCTCTCTCCTGGTGCTGGCGTAGCTGCTGCTGTGGTTCTGGGAATAATCAGCCAAGCTTTCGCTACCATAATGCCGGGAACTGTTCTGCAGGCGCAGACTCCTCCGTGACATCTTAGGCGACTCGTAGACGGGAGCGATCTGGTGCTCCTTCTCAAACTCTAATGCTGCAGTGGAGTAACTGGAACTGAGACGGGAAGAAGAAACAGCAACAGTTAGAAAGTTGAGCAGGAAAATGGTTAGTGACGACTGGGGCATGGCAGGACACTAAAGAGGAAATGAGCTTCTCCTATCTGCTGCTCTGAGATGCATTTAAAGGCAGAATCAATAAGACATGCAGCATTTTGTATTCCTGGTTTCTCATATTCAACAAGTCAACTTGAAGGATGTTTTTCCTTAAATGAAAGCTTTTTCCTTAAATGAAAGCAAACAGTTTTTTATAGCGCTGCTGTAACATTGTTTTCTGCACAGGGCAATGTTCCACACAGGAAATGACTCACTCACTCATATGGGAGACAGAAAAGACCAGAGAAAGAATGGGCACACTGTGTCTCGAAGTCAAATCAGGCAAATATACAGAGTAAACATCCTCAACTATGCAAGCAGACTAAGGAAAAGAAACCTACACAATGTCCAAACCAAAGCTGAGTGGAAACACCATAAATTTTTGCCATGCTTTACTGTGGGCCACACCCACCTGGCAGAGCCACGCCGCGTCAAGGCCAGCACCTACAAGCCATCACAGCCTCTCATTGCTGTAATAAACAAAAATGATAACATACAAAATGCTCAAGCTATCTTCCACTGACAGGGTGGAAAGTTAGATTAGCCTGTGTTATAAAATGCACACCTCTAAACACACAGCTGCATAACAGAGAACGTTACTGTTTACACACAACAGCCATCAGGTTTATGATGTGAGCAGCAGCCACCAGCCTTGATATCAGGCAGCAACTGAGCAGAAAGGTGAATGTGAACGCATCACACAGGTAGGTTTGCAGCCTTGTGGCACTGAGGGATTACACTTTCCCAGCTAGAGCCAATTAAGTGCTTTTTTGGCATTAACCCCCTGCCTGCTGCACCAACTACTTCACCTTTGACTAGACAACCAGGAGGGTTTCTTTACCTTCTCACTGGTCCCGGCTGATGCAAAACCTTTACCAATAATTGATAATACAAACAAAAGAATCAGTTAAGGTTCTGTCAAACAGCTGCACGTTAACATCATAATCTATCTCATCCACGCCAACATCTTTTTTAAAATAGTTGCTCTTATTTTGCACAAAAGCTTAGAGATCTCCTTACGGACCAACAGAACAATCAGTTTATTCCATGATACACATGCTTATCTTACTTCATTTGAAATTCAAATACCAGAAGAGAGTTTGGAAACACAGAATATGAGTAAACATTACCCTACACATCTTAAAGCCACAGGGTCATGCGATCCTGAGAGCGGCTGATCCAGTCAGTCCGGTCTACAGAGAGAACTACAAAGCTTGTTGCATCTTTCTGAGCTGCATCCTGAGCCAAAGCAACTATATTCATTGGCATTTATCAGTCTGTGTAAGAGTACACATCTCGGTGATAATGTCAGTGTGACATGTGACACTGAGTTTGAGGTGTGGAGACAACACTGGAGGGCAGACACGACTGTGTAGCCTGCAGCCTTGTATAAACATTAATAGAAACATCTCTACTCATCAAATCTTAAAAATCTTTGGTTTAATTAAGAAGTTTTACAAAATCTGCTACCATTTGGTAAACTTTAATTAGTTTTACACTCTTGAGTTGGTGTGTGTGTGTGTGTGTGTCACCCTTCTCCCAGGTGGCTCCGACGGCCCACATAAGTGATATAAATAGATGGATGCAGCCTTTTCAGAGGCGAGTACAAAGACAGCTGAAGAGACGGACACGCACGGCAGATAAACACAAGACGTCCATCCCGAACAGAGACTCCTGAATCCTCTGTTACATAACAGCGGGGATCTTTGGTCGCTTTCCCAGACTTGTGTGGGCACCACTAAACATTTCTTTGGTATTTTTTTCCTGCTTCACTCAATTCTTTGTGTTTTCAGTTGACAGCAAACAATGCAGAGTGCAATGAAAAACACAAGCCACAACACAATTATGACAAATAAAAGACAAAGGACAAAGACATTTTACGTCAAAATAGGAAATACTTGGAGCATTTTAAGCTTTGTTTTTTATTATTAAAAAAACAATTTAAAGAAGAACACAATGATGATTGATCTAAATATAATGGAAACATCAGATCACCCATCATCAACTGCATGATTATGACAAAACCGATAATCCAATGTGATGGTTGTATTTATTCAGAAATGGGAGGGATTCTTACTATGAAAACTGCTAAATGTTCAACATTTACCAGCAGTTTAATAAAGACTGAGTTAAATTGAGGTTTCTAATTATTTGTGAAGTGCAAAAGACAGATGTGTTTAATCGTTTTTTAAAAGTAGTGATAAAAGTTTGAGTGTGCAATGTCGATGCCATGTCAGACTTACTGTCCCTACAGAATAAAAATAAATAAATAAAACTCAGGTGTTTAGGGACTGTGTGTAAAAATGTGTTAAAAAGACACAACAATACACAAAAACAATCCTAAAGGTGCAAAAGTGTTAAAGATATTAAAACATAAAGCTCATGGTAGTCAATCTAAAGCAGGCAGATCAGTTATTAGGGATGGGTACCTTTGACGATTAAATCGATATACCAATTCCCGGTACCCATGAATCGATACCGGTACTTAACGGTACCAATTTTCAATACTTTTGAGTGTTTAATAATTATTCAAAATGCTTTTTTAATTAAATATATATTATTTTCCCAAAATATAACCATATTTGATAAATATCATGAACTGTTTGTATTTTATCGTCACAGTGTTGTACAAAATTCTTCAATATGAAAACCTTTAACAACTGTTTCTAAATAACGAAAAAGCAAACCCAGCTCCGTGGACTCCTAATCCTCTTCTAATCCCTCTGGAATAACTATGATGAGGAGACCATGTATTATAAACTACAAATGAAACAAAAACAACCCTCGATACCATACAAATGTTTGTATTTTAATATTCTGGTGTTTCACAAACTTAACACAGCTCCATGTACTCCTTTTCCTCTCCTTTCCCCTCTGGACAAACTGTGTGATTGGGGTGTAACGGTACGCTAAAATCGTATTCGGTTCGGTTCAGTGTTTTAAAGAATTTGGTTCGATTAATTTTCTGTATATTATTATTATATTTATGTATTTATTTATTTAATAATATCTGAAGTGGCTCCTATAGTGAGCAGATCCAGGTGTCATCACAGGCTGCTGATCTAGCATGATGTCTTTATTTGCGCAGCTATGAGTGTCACGTTCATGCAGACAAGTGTTGTGTTTGACTGGTGATGCTCCTTTTCACACCGGGAGAGTCTTGGCCGCGGCACGGCTTCCTCGCTGCGCCTCGCTGTACCCGCGAGATTCTAAAATCCCTCGAGACTTCCGACACCTTCCTCATCGAGAGATCACAACCTCCGCGATGAATCACACCGTTGCACTTCTCTAAAGAAACTGGTGGTAAACAAAGCCGCTCGGTCACACATACTACTGACATAAGTTATATTTAACATCTCGACGTTGCATTTTATTTTGAAAATAACCAGGGATTTTACACTGAAACTGTGTGGTTTCCTGTCTCGCACTATGTGAACTGCGGAAATTGACGTGTCCCAGAAGCAGCTCGCGGAAAAAAAAGAACTTGATCCGATCTTTAATGGCACGGCATGCCGCTTCTGGGACGCACCTGGAAATTGCCGCGTTGCACCTGATTTGAAACACTCCATAGACTATAATTGGATTGTATTTGAAGCGGTGCCGCTTCACTGCCGTTCCATTCCACTGATGCTTGCAGTGTGAAGCCGGTTTCACACTGCAGGTATCAGCGAAACGGAAGAGCGGCGGGGCGGCTCACTCGCGAACTTCTAAGCGGTCCTTTTCACACCGGGAGAGTCTTGGACGCGGCACGGCTTCCTCGCTGCGCCTCGCTGTACCCGCGAGATTATAAAATCCCTCGAGACTTCTGACGCCTTCCTCATCGAGAGATCACAACCCCCACAAGGAATCACACTGATGCACTTCTCGAAAGAAACTGGTGGTAAACAAAGACGTTCGGTCACACGTACTGATGTAAGTTATACATAACATCGCAACGTTGCATGTCATTTTGAAAATAACTGGGGCTTTTACACTGAAACTGTGTATGGTTTCCTGTCTTGCACTATGTGAACTAGAGCTGAAACAACTAATCGATTTAATCGATTATAATTGATTATTAAAATAGTTAACAACTTTTTTAGTCATCGATTAGTTGTTTAATAATCATATTTTACCGCATAAAGTCTATTTTTACCACAATCTGACATCGGTTACAATCTGTTAAATTTGCCGCCAGTGTGTGGCAGTAATGAGCCACTGATCTACCAGTGGAGCCGTAGAAGAAGAAATGAGCCAATGAGTGCCCTCGGTTTTCATGACGTATCACGTTACTGACGCTCATCTTGCTGTGAGAGATGGCGGAACAAGAAGAAATACGGAAGAAAAATAGAAGCGACAAAACTGAAGAGAAACCCCGGACTTCACTCTAGATGCCTTGAAAAGACGGGTGACCTGCAAAATATGCAAAAACCATCTAGCATGGCACGGAAGCACGACGTCCCTAAGTGAACATTTGAGACGAAAACATGTGGGGGCTGATGCAGCAGAGGAAGAGCACCGCGGTCAAGTGAGCCGTCATTTGGAAGAGCCAGCCCGGTAAGTAACAGAAAATAAACAAGCTGGACTTAGTGTTTTAGCTGAGTTCGTTATAGTGGATGTTAAACATGTTTTTTTGCCGCGTCAGTCTACGGTGTTCTACTTCTGATTGACTAAATGCCATCGTGAATCTCCTCCGTGTTGTGTGTCATGCGCTTGCCAAATTTAGCACGTCTGTTTATAAGAATGTTCTCGTTAAGAGAAAAACGGCGCAAACCCATAACTATGTTCCTCATTCAAAAAAGGACAACTCCGCGGAGAAAAATATACAGACGAGCTGTGTCCAGGTGAATATAACGCGGCATAGTTGTACGCTTTCAATTTATAAATACAGGAGAAATTCAGAAAAAGTCATTTTTTACTATTAAAAGGCTGTTTTACTGTCTAACGCTGTAAAACGCCTCACAACACATTTTTATCATGTTTCTTAAACAGTATTACACAAAATAAACATTTTTCACATTTTCTAGCTAATTTAAACACTCCCGACTCAAAATAAAAACCTCATGAGCTTCTTACTTAGAGCTTTTTAATAGTAAAAAAAATTAGACTTTTTTTCTGAATATCTCATGTTGCGGGCTATTTTGTAGAACGTAATCCTCAAAATAAATGATCACTGTATATTGTTAATTAATTCAAATAATATAATATTGATTTAGTGTTGTAGTGTGTGTGCTGCTTTATTTTATATGTGTACTTATTTCAGTCTATTTGTGTTTCTTATGCAGAAAAAAACAAGCAACGATGGACAACTACATGGGGAACAAGACACTCACCCCCCAGCAATTCATACCACTTACAAACTCTATTCTAAACATGCTGGTAAAAGACATGAGGCCACTACCCATGGTGGAAGGAGCAGGCTTCCAGCTAATGCTAAAAAATTATTCTGGACTGATATTTTGCACTGTTTAGCTCATTTTATACTGCTGACTGTTCATGTGCAATAAAATAGATTGCAGTCAACTGCACACTTTTCTTATATTTTTTTTTCTTAACTGAAATGCATCCATCACTTGTATAGGTTAAATAGCTAAACAATAATGAACCGATTAATCGATTAATCGAAAAAATAATCGACAGATTAATCGATTATGAAAATAATCGTTAGTTGCAGCCCTAATGTGAACTGCGGAAATCGACGTGTACCAGAAGCAGCTCGAGGAAAAAATAGAAACCGATCTTATCTTTAGCGGCGCGGCATGCCGCTTCTGGGATGCGCCTGGAAAATGTTGCGTCGCGGCTGGTTTGAAACACTCCATATACTATAATTGCATTCTATTTGAAGCGGTGCCGCTTTGCTGCCATTCCGTTTCGCTGATGCTTGCAGTGTGAAACTGGCTTGAAACCGGGGTGAAGGAAGGGAGGGGGCGAAGCGTCGCTAGGTTCAGCGTCTCTACGGGCTCCAGGAGCAGTGACACCCAGCTGGTTTGATCCGCTCTTAAAGGAGTTGATCAGAATTTGCAGATTACATTTTTTAAACAGAGATCAGGCGCATGCAGCCATCACGCCTCACCCAATACAGCGTCTGTGCAGAAACTCGCCTATGAACTTTTATCCGCTTAAATCACGCAAATAAAAATGCGTTATTTCATGGAAAATGAACCGCAAGGGTACGCAAGGACCAAACCGAAACGGTTCAACATCCCCCCCCCCCCTCCCCACCGTGAACCGTTACACCCCTATGTGTGATGGTGGGTCCTTGTAGTTTTATAAAATGCAAATCACACTGAATCAAACATCTTTGCTGTGAACTAAATTTACAGTGTATTATCATTCCTTTTGCCGTTCATTTTCAAACTGTTTATTTTTCCTACTCACAAGCTGGAATTTCCAAGGAGAAAGCGAACGCACCATTAGCTATGTAAACAAAAACTAAACTATCAAGCTAACATTATCTTAAACAGTTTATTTTGCTGCTGGAGCAGATTAAGATGTCTCATACTCAGATCGTTGTCGCTGGTTTCATCATCACCCAACAGCCCATCGCATTTAGTAAAGTGGACCCAAACTTCAGAACGCTTCCTCTCTGCCATGCTGCTTTGTTTACAGCTCGCCCACAGTGACTGAAGACGTTACACTCTTGCTCAGGCGCGTGACACGAGTACCAAAACAAGGCATCGTTTTATATGACGTGAATCGGTACTCAGTCAGTACTATGGAATTCAGTCGGTGCCTTAAAAAGTACTGAATTCAATACCCATCTATCCCTATCAGTTATATAATCTACTTGCCTCATAAACTCTGGTTTGCATTTGTAACACGCGCACGCACGCATGCACACAAACACACACACAAACACGCACGAGATTATAGAAACCATGTGGATTGTAAATCTCTGAATCAAAACCTCAAGTGGGGTTACCAAAGTTTTGCCAAACACTTGCCAGAAAGTTTTTAATGCAAAAGTAAACACGACAGGGAAATTGTTGCATTAAAATGCTGAATCCACCAACGTTACTGAATAAAATATCACATTTAGGTTTCTGCAGGAAACATGCAGTGCATGCGTCCAACATGAAACATTAGATAATAGTTTTAAACACACCTGTGAATAGTTTAGAGTGCTTGAAGTTTTAGTCCCGTTTGCAACATCGTCCTGTGTTACGAGGGAATTTCATAAACCCAGACTTGAGTTAGAGCTGTGCCAAAAGCCAAATATTTCAGAGGGAGATGCTATGCTGTGATCTGGATGAATCAGTCCTATCTACGTCCATGCTGACATTGCTGCAAATATTAGTTTACAGGCAGTCTTTAACATAGGACAAACACCTACTTCCTTCCTGCCCCCCCCCCCCCCCCCCCGACTTTAGATATCTATCCAACCAACTCAGGTAGAAAAGATCTGGAGTTGTGATTAGGATCATTCCCGCCCTGCCTCCTTTTCCCTCCCACTGACAGAACTTCCTGTTGGCTGTTGGCTGTAACCAGCGTCATGCTGAAGCCATATTTTGCTGTAGTTTCCATGGAGACCACACTAGCCTGCCTTCTAGCTCGGCACAACTAGAGAAACATGCAACACATTCTAGTTCAGATTTACCAGAAAGAAGCAAGACTTCTCATCTTTGATGGATTAAAAGAGGAATTTAGTTCAAATGATTTTAGCTTCAAATGTTACAGAAATGTGGGTCTTAGGAAAGGATCAACAACAGCACTAAAGACAACATCTCTCCAAAATCCAGCTGCTGTCAGTCGCTGGCAACTGAAGCACACTCAGAGCACGTGTGAAGACGGTTGTGAGGGCAGGGTGCACCGCAGCTGTCCCACAACTACAACACCAGCTTTAGATGGAAAAGATCAAGAGAGACAGAGATAATATTTCCTATGGATATTAGTTTTTCATAAGTTAAAGATTTCTGGACAAAATATATAATTTTTTGTATTGGGAAAAAAAAAATGTAACACCCCAAAACTAAATAAATCCCTCATCACACTACTGTCCCAAATAACGATGGAAAAAGTACAAGACAGACACCCAGCAGCCTTGTGGTCTCTGACCCAATTCCACCTTCTTAAAATATGAAGGCTGTATCAGTGTGAAGCAACACACACACACACACACACACACACACACACACACACACACACACACACACACACACACACACACACACACACACACACACACACCTGATTTCTGTGGTAAATGGGTGTTGCCAGCCAGTTTTTCTGGAGGTGGTAACAGTTCCCTTCTCAGCCACAATAAACATCATACAACTAACGATTTTCTAACAAACAAAAAGATACCTTGTGGCTTGAGGTTTTCGCAGCGTTGTGGTGTGTGTAATAATTTGAGAGCTTGATAGAGGGAAGAATAATTGCATCGCTTCTAATTTTTCTGTTTACATTTGTTTCAGAACGACTCACCAGTCTCTACTAGGGCAACGGTGATAGTGTTTCCCCTGCAGCATTTAGGATTTCAATAACAAGGTTGGTGGGCCAAGTGTAGCACCCCCTCCAGAGCACAACAGGAGGCCTCTTCTTCTTGAGCAACACAGTGCCACAAACCTTGTCACTGCTTTTTTGAGTTTTGACAGCAGATGGACCAACCGTTTCTGTCATCTGACCCTGCCGGTTTCTGCAGCTCTCTCTTCTACATGCACACCCACTCCTCAGACACACATCCAAAATCTGAAGTGGTTTAGCTGCAGCTTTGAACAAGTATCATGTGATACGGTCATTATGTCCCTTTTATGATCTATCCTAGGTTTGTTTCACAGGGAAGCTGGTCTGACATACCTATTTTAGAAAATGAAAAAAGAATGTCCCAACTAGCCAAGAGGCATAAACTATTAGCCTAATCCTGGGATCAGGGACCCAGTTGTAACTGAGGTTCATTAATAGCTTCTCAGCTGACTGCATTCAATGGAACACGATTAGCTTATTCCAGACCGTTAGTCTACCTGGCAGATTCCAGCGAGGCTGCTGATCAAGCTTATGCACAGTTTACTTTTATTTGGTCCACACAGGCTGACTCACAGGACTGCCTCTGCTAGAGTACACCCTCTGTAAGTAGCCTGAAATGGGTCCTAATTAAACATGAAGCTGAACTTTCAACAGAAAAACACCTGAAAGGTATGCAGTCAAGGTGCATCAATGCACCACCGTTTAGCAGCAGAGCAGAGTCATAAAACACTGGATCCAACTGCTCCACCAACTGTCCCAAACACACAACAGTCCACATTGTTCAGTAGGAAGGAGCAGAAAGTACCACTGAAGACTGCACGCTTCTACAAGGCGCTAAACCCAATGAGACCTTTGTTGAAACTCGATTTTTTTTTACGAGACACTTTCAGACTTTCCCTAAAGCCATTGGGGTCCTTCTGTATCTGAACATCAACTCTTCTACTCCTTAAAGTCAGAAAACGAGCAGCACATGAGTTACTGCTTCAGCTCCTGACTTACACACCCAAATACCTGTCTGTGGTTCTCATGGCTGCTGGCAATTAAAGTGACAGCTCTGAAGACAACATTCCTTCACAAGCACAGACGTTCCTGGTGAGGTGGTGACCACACCTTCAGCACAAGGTGGGATGAAGAGTAACTCAATAAGGAACGTATGGAAACTAAGTGCAGTCGGAAAAGTTAGGATATGTAGAGAAACTGGAATATAAGGTTTGTTTTAACTCTGTGTAAAAGCCCTGAAATTCACAATTTAACAGAACTGTGAGATCAGCTAGTGGCAACCACAAGTTATGAAACAAAAGTTTAAAAAATGTATTTCCTTTAAATGCAAAGCAAGGGGAGTCCACCCCTGGTCCCCAAGGGCCCATTTCCAGTTTGTTTTAGCCGTTTCTCTGCTCAAACACACTTGATTCAATGGTTGTATTACCTGTTCAGCGTGTCATCAAGCTCTGCAGAAGCCTGTCATTCTGCTACTGATTAACATGCTTGTTGAAGCAGAAACCCCTCTAAAACATGCTGCCCTTGAAGACCAGGGTTGCCTGGGAAAATCTAAAAACAACCTAAGCTTATTCATCTGTGTCTAAAAGTTATGTCTAAAAATGCAAACCACACACTTATAAATCACAAATGCAATATGCACAATCACTCGGTCATGACATCTACTGTTTGGGTTTGATGCAGGCAGAAACTCCCCTTCAAAAGTCTTAAACGTGTTATTGGAACAGTTCATCTTCATTTTGAGTTATTTTCAGAGCCGTCTTGAGTCACAAATGGCAGATGTTTAGCTACATTAATGCCACAACCTGAATGTTTGGTGCCGCAGCGCAGCACCGAGGTCTCACCTGAGAGAGTAAGTATAGCCGGTGTTCTCTGGAGCACACTGTGGAGGCGTATATGTGTGCAGCTGGGAAAAATCCATGGTCATTCTTCTTTGTTTAGACTGAAAAAGTGAGGATGTAAGAAGGCATAGGACTCCTTTAGTCACAGCTGACATGTCAGGAGTAGCATAACAAGGACAAACTAAAGTTTAAACACACTGAAAAATATAAAATAAAATAGAAATGCATGCACTGCTTTGTTCGGTCTGTCTCTTTGAGGGTACACCTTCCTGCTAAGGTTCTGCCACATTTATCAGTACATTAAGAACTTCAACTAGACCTTAAAACAGTTCATCGACAAGTTTCCCGCCTCTCAACAAACGCAGACCATGCACATCGTCGTCTGTCAGCAAACACCACCACCAGCTACACAAAACACAATTCAGCCTGAGAATCTGCCCTTTCCTTTTCCTCATAAACACAACAAAGCTACTGTGTGGGAGAGTTGGCCGACCTCTTCCTCCATGCTGGCTCTGGCTGACGGAACTCTCGGACACCAGTGACGATGTAATGAATAACCTGTCCTCTCCTCTGGTGGTCTGCTTCAGCAGAGAGAAAAGGCCAGCAGAGACAGGACGGTCCTCCTTGTGTTTAAGCAGTCTTTAAGCACCGGGACAGCCAGTCCGACAGCAGCAGCAGCTCGAGTGAGCTTGGTGTTATGAAAGCAGTGAAACAGCAGAGGGGCGGGGCAGATTCTGAACTAATGGGCGGGAAGCAGCTGTCCTGAGGGGGCTGAGCCTCTCACACAGAAAACAACTTTATGGGGAACGGCCTTTGCAAATACTATATTACTGTTGGCCTCATACCATCATGGTGTGCCAAACTAAAGCTAATGCAAATATGACAATCTCATAACAAATCATTTTTGCACATAACATCCTGATTCTCATAATGCAGGTGTGATATTAGCTCACACTGAAAAGTTTCGTGAAAATTGTAAAGTTTTCATGGAAATACATGTGAAAGAAATTGAAACAGGAAACATAGCGAATGAAAAAGGACATGCAGGAAATGTTGGAAGCAGAAATTCACATTTGGATTGCAAATATGACTAATTTCTTCAAACTGTACTTTGTTCAAACAGGATATTTAAATAAAATCAACATCCACTGTTTTCAATTAATTCTGAACTGTGAACTCTGACTATGTCTGCATGTCTTGTTTTTTAGCACTTGAATGCACCTTTGCTGTGTCCTAAGTTTCATAAGCAAGAAGAGTTATAACTTCAATGTGGAAGTTTCTTCCTCCAGAATCATAAATGTCAAGATATTTATTCTGTTCATTTTAGTTCATGGAGTTAAAACTGTATCAGCAGGATAAAAACGGATGAAAAATCTGTACTGGCCCAAAGAAATTCACAATTAGTGCCAAAGTAAACTCTTGCTGCGTGTTCACAGTTAAACTTCACACACGTCTTGCTCTAGACAATAAAATAATACACTTACATACTTATAGGAAGCTGCATTCAACACTTTATAATCTGCAGTTTTGCAAATAAATTAAATGAGTAGCAGCACAATAAATTAATTACTTTTAAAATGAAGAAAATCCATCAAAATCCCTACTCATAATCTCAGTTAAATCCTCTCACAAGTCTTCAATCTGAAAAGGAGGGAT
This sequence comes from Nothobranchius furzeri, assembly GCF_043380555.1. Taxonomy (NCBI): domain Eukaryota; kingdom Metazoa; phylum Chordata; class Actinopteri; order Cyprinodontiformes; family Nothobranchiidae; genus Nothobranchius; species Nothobranchius furzeri. Next base: position 57,235,704 of record NC_091752.1, read on the forward strand.
AAAGGGAAATAAATATCCAAAAGCCAAGGGGACCATAATTCAGACAGGATTAGGCTTTTCCTTCCACGTGCAGTTTGTGCAATGAATCAGACATCGCAATAACTCAGCTGATGTGATTGTGGAGAGACAAACTAAACAATAACAGTGTGCAAAGACACTGACTATAGTTAGCATGCGTCCCATTTTCAGACGTTGCTGCCTCCTTTACGCAAACCTGCGACGTGCAAACAGCTGAGTCCTGAGACAGGGCCACTTACCGTCCAAGCAGACTGACGCCGATCAAAAGCAAACAGGTTTACGGTCATCACAACAACACACCGTCACACGGGATGGCATGTAGGAGCCTCGTAACGGTCTGGCGTTGCTCTGGGCTAAATTTGGAGATGAAACTGCGCAGAGGCAACGACGGACAACCCGTATCTGTTACGCTACACGCTCGTTTAACACGTCCCATAAATCACACACGCCCATTACCCTGGAATTATGATAGAAAACGTATGTAGCCGTTTAAAACCAAACATTAATAAAATACAGTCAGATAATTCTGAGGCCTACGATTGCGCTCGCTGTCAAAACATTAGTCGGTAAAGGAGCGCAGCAAGACCAAAATAAATCAGATTAAACCCCAAATATTCACTACGGCTGCAACGCGATCACGTCAGTGTGAAAACTTGCCAGCCACTTCAGAAGCCATGGATGATGTTGTTATTATTGTTTAAAATCCAGAGGAAATAAATCCGCTGAAGATGCGCCAGGTCCCGCCAGCAGCCCACCGCTCGGACCACTAAACGCTAATCAGACTGCGGGTCCGCAGAGCTGCACACTGCGGGCTTTACTGGTCTGGGTCTATGCTAGAAAGTTTACAAGTAGTAAGGGACTGTTACTGCTGCAGCACAACAAGCCTGTTTCCAAAATGGCTTCCCAGGCGTAACAAAGCCAGAAGGATCGCTGCCGAGCTGATCCTCCCACTTCCAGGCCCTCTATTGTCGGCCGGAGCGCTCACTTCAAATCTATTGGAGGAAACCAGTCAACCAGTCCTGCTGCAGTGGTGGGACTGGGAGCTGTCAGTGTTGTTGTCCTCAGACAGCAGCTACCGTTGCAGGAGTTTATCTAATATCTGCAGCTGACATAATGTCTGGATAAAGTAGTATCACTATACGTTATTACTCTGTAATAATATTAACAACAATAATAATATTAACAACAACAACAATAATAATAATAATACAATTTTCTGTGAGCCTAAGTGGTTCCCAAATCAGGGGTCGGGACCCCACTGTGGGTCACCAACACAGCAGGTCTTAAGATGATTTCCAGAAATCTAAATAAAAATGAAAAACAATGGCTGAAGTTATATTTCTTGCATAATTGTTACAAACCCTCAACTAAATTGTCATAAATGTTTATGAGTGAACATGAGCTGAAGCAGGATTCGTTTAACCCTGAATTATTTAGCTTTTTAAGGTTGTTATGTTGTTGTTGTCAAATCTGAGATAACTGGGGGGTTGCATGTCTTGATAATTGCTATTTTGTGGGTCTGAAGCTGAAAGGTTTGGGAACCACTAGGATAAACTACAGAATAATGAAAAAAGATAGAAACTGAAGCTATAACCAGATGTCCATTTGATTTGTAAAAGGAAACACAATGTGTTGTGACTGCCAGCTGGACAAATCATGTTGCCCAATCCAACAATCTCCTTAACAGTAAAATCCAGATCAAAATAATCACACTGCTAAGAACCTCATTACATGTTCATTTGGCTTGTACCAAACAGGAAAATGATCCACATGAGTAAAGGTGCCCAGATGAAGATGTGTCAAACTATAACATCCTAGAAGAAACTATATTGAAAACATGTCCATAAGCAGTAGACATGGTAAATGGGAAGCATTATTGTCATTTTAGGTTAAGGTAGTTTTCTATTCATTTTCTTTAGTCATGCCTTCCTCTTACACTCCTCAGCCTCCCTGGAAAGGTCTACTCCAAGGTGAGAGGAGAGTCCGATCGATAGTTGAATCTCAGATAGAGGAGGAGCAATGTGGTTTTCGTCCTGGCCGTGGAACTGTGGACCAGCTCTATACCCTTGCAAGGATGATGGAGGGGGCATGGGAGTTTGCCCAACCAATCCACATGTGTTTTGTGGATTTGGAGAAGGCTTATGACCGTGTCCCCAGGGGCACCCTGTGAGGGACGCTCCAGGAGTATGGGGTGGGTGGCTTTCTGTTAAGGGCCATTCAGTCCCTTTACCAGAGGAGCGTGAGTTTGGTCCGCATAGCCGGTAGTAAGTCGGACCTGTTCCCGGTGAGGGTTGGACTCCGCCAGGGCTGCCCTTTGTCACCGGTTCTGTTCATTACCTTTATGGACAGAATTTCTAGGCGCAGCCGTGGTGTGGAGTGTGTTGAGATTGGTGGCAGGAGAATCTCGTCTCTGCTTTTGCGGATGATGTGGTCCTCCTAGCTTCATCCAGCTCTGACCTTCAGCTCTTGCTGGGTAGGTTCGCGGCCGAATGTGAAACGGCTGGGATGAGGATCAGCACCTCCAAATCTGAGACCATGGTTCTCGACCGGAAAAGGGCGGCTTGCCAACTCCGGGTCGGGTGAGAGGTCCTACCTCAAGTGGAGGAGTTTAAGTATCTCGGGGTCTTGTTCATGAGTGAGGGTAGGAGGGATCGGGAGATCGACAGGCGGATTGGTTCAGCGTCTGCAGTGATGCGGACGCTGAGCCAATCTGTCGTGGTGAAGAGGGAGCTGAGCCAGAAAGCCAGGCTCTCGATTTACCGGTTGATCTACGTCCCAATCCTCACCTATGTTCATGAGCTTTGGGTAATGACTGAAAGAACGAGATTGTGGTTACAAGCGGCCGAAATGAGTTTCCTCCATAGGGTGGCCGGGCTCAGCCTTGGAGATAGGGTGAGGAGCTCGGACATTTGGGAGGGACTCGGAGTAGAACCGCTGCTCCTCCGGATCGAAAGGAGCCAGTTGAGGTGATTTGGGCATCTGGTCAGGATGCCTCCTGGACGCCTCCCTGGGGAGGTGTTTCGGGCATGTCCTGCAGGCAGGAAGCCCCCGGGTCGACCCAGGACACGTTGGAGAGGTTACATCTCCAATCTGGTCCGGGAACACCTTGGGGTCCTGCCGAAGGAGCTGGTGGAGAAGGCCGGGGTGAGGACGGTCTGGAGCTCCCTAGTTGGGATGCTGCCCCCGCGACCCGGATAAGCGGAGGAAGACGACGACGATGCCTTCCTCTTTAATTTCAGCGTTTCTGTATGTTAAGGATTTATGTGGGCCTTTTTCTTACTGAAAAGCTCATCATTCTTATCTTTCTGCATCAGTTAATTTGGATCACGTTTTCAGTCAAACCTCAAAACCACAGGAACCCCCCTGTTCCCAGTCTCACTTCACTGATTCCAGATTCACTCCCCCATTTGCCTTCAGGTTGTTTGAGTTCAAAGCTCCCAGTGAGTGTTTATTTTCTGTTGTCAGCTATGATGGTTATCCTGTTTCCCTTTTTTGTAGTTTGGTTGTCTTATAAAAGTTTTGGTTATTTTATTGTTGGAGGTGTTTTTAACACAGTCTACAGTCAGCATGACATTAAAATAATGAAAAAAAAATATTTAAGGACTAGGCCAATTGTGTCCAATGTCCCAGCTGGCCACTATCCTGCATGTTTTAGTAGATTTCCCCACTTCAACACACTTGATTCAATGGTTAAATAATCTAGATGCACCAGTCATATCAGCCAATTCTGATTTATCTCAAAGATTTAACAGAATACTTAAAAATATTATCAACTTAAAATATGGTTCTAAAAATAAAACTTTAATTTGCAAGGTTTGTTTTTTCTAACATAAATGGAAAAGGTCTGGGAAAAATGTCAGATTGCATCAGTGCCAAACAGTAAAGTATGTAGAGTTTGCAGTTTGTCCATCACTGATTAGGCTGACTATGCTAAATACTGGCACATTTTGGTTACCAGCGGATTTAATTTCATTTTTGGAAGGTGGCGGGTGCATTTCCTAATGTTCAACATGTCAAGTTTTGCAGAAGCCTCACCCATCCATTAAAATCATATGAGTTAACATAGAGGCATGCCAAAAATGTGTAGGATGGGGCCTTCAAGAGCCCTTAAACTGGGAGCTCAGTCATGCAAAAATCTAAGAAAAAGATGTATTTATATATTAATGTTTAAACATCCATATAAAGGTATTATTCTATTAGGAATAATCTATGACGAATGTATCAAATGTGCCGTGAAAAATAATAGCTTCATTATAACTAATGAAGAAGGATGAAGAAGTTCTTTCATACTAGCCCGGCAAGCCAGACTAAATAAATATATTATAAATTATTATTATTATATTATAAACTTTGCAAAGCCAGAATTAGGTCTAGTTCTTCCATTCACGTCCAACAGATCTCAATTATTCCTCGTTAGCACCACGACTGGAGCGCCATCTGCTGGACAATAATGGAAGTAACAAAAACCTAATCATGACATTAAGGACTGTAGAGCCAAAACTCACCATGACCTTAGGACTTTAACAGAGGAAGCATTTATCAGCTGAAGAGTACATTCATAATGTTCTAAACTTCTAAACAAACTCATGGAGCAACCACAGACGTAGAAAAAAGTAGGCAGATCGGACACAAACACCGTCTTGTTCGAGCGAAAAAAATAAATACGTAGTCTAAAAATGACATGAATGAAAGTGCCTTCAAATAATAAAGTAGTAAAACACAAATTAAACCACTCACATTGCTGCGTGTGAACAGGAGGAACATTGAGTTTGTGGCTAGCAAGGTTTTTTCTGGTTGACTTTTCAAAAACGAAGAGAACTTCGCTCTAATGTTCGCCTTTCCCGCACACGGTCACTCTTTCCGTTGCAGCAGCTACGTCATAACTTACGTCACATTGCTTTTCCTTTTGGTCAAATTGACTGCACGTGAAGACTATAGCGACATCTAGTGGTCAGTTTTAAAACTAAGAACAACATTTTAGGGAAAGTTGTAAAAATGTTGTCACACGTAAACAAACGTCTTACGTTTTTTATTATTCAGTAAACTGTATTTAAACTTAACATAAAACAAGATATTCAAAGTTAATAAATTGAATCAACACTATTAGGTAAGAAATTAATTCTACTTTTGTCATTTTATAGGTTTACAGAAGCTTCTTTTTATTTACCTTGATCCTGACCTAACTATTCCATTTAAAACATTTTATCATATCTGCATTTGAAACTTTAATAGTTTTTCATTATCAGGCTTGATTTAGCTAATATGTGTGACTACATTAGTTTAAAGCTTTTTATTAGTTGATTTTCACACGTTAGCTATATTTTGAAGTATTGCTTTTGCGTTGTATCAAATAAAACCTTTTAATATGATGATCACAAAAACACTTTCCCCAGCTGCTACTCAAGGCTCATAGTTCTAGTGTGTATCTTTTTAAATCATTGTGTTAATTTTCATGCAGCCTCTCTTGAATGTGACACATTTCACAGGGATTTAAATATCTTGTCCAAATGCCAAAAACTAGTAAAACCTTGATTCTTATTTTTGACAACAAGACAAAACCCAAAAAACAGGTTCATTTAAGGTCAGAATTAATTTAAATGCAGTTAAAGGTTGTAGGCCCATTGTCACTTAGGTCACATGACCACACTGTGTGAAAGAGAGAACTATACCTGTACATATTTCACTTCTGTCTCTGTTTGCTTGCTGTGTTTTTTTTTTTTTTTTTTTTGTAACTGAAGACCATGACAGTATTAATTTTGTTATTGTGCATTTGTTTCCTGCTTCCTGTGCAACCTGGGGACACAAATTGCTGTAAGTAAATGAAACATTACAAACTATTTATCTTTAATAGATGCACAGTTTAACAGTAGGACAAGGTACTGACAAAACTGTAAAACTGGGAGGCTGGAGGGGCTGCAGACAAGGCCACACATGCAGAGCACAAGGAGACACATGAGGGAGGCGCAGACACAGACCATGACAAGCCTCCACGGTTTATTTTAATATTAAGATGTTTACACAAAACTTCCTCCTGTTTTGCCTTATTCAAAGAAATTCCAGAAAAAAATGTTTTGTTTTTCACAAACTTTTTTAATGTTACACAACTGTCAATACATTTAGAGAAATTAAAAATAAAAACCTGCAAGAAAAGAGGCCAAGAGAGCTGCAGTATTTTTGAGAGGATTACTTGATCAAGGGAGAAGAACAGAGTTGTCAACAGTGGTATGCTACAGATGTCATTGTTAAACTAATAAATGACATCAATAACACATTAGGCATAACAATCAGGGATATGTTTGTACTTTTTGCTTTATAATAAAAGTTCAAAAGCAGTGAGACTATCACATGGAAGTCTTTTGCTGCTTTTGGAGTCGGCTTTTAAGAAAATTAGCAATATTATTTAAAAAATAATTTCCCCTATTTCTGAAATGAACTTTGTCAGACAAAGACATCCCTGGACTGCCATGTCTAATGTGAGGATGCTAGCCTAGTGAACTAGACCAAATTCTTGCTTTGCAAAGTTTGGTCTAGGCATGCTCCATTGGAACCACAGCAGCTCCTACCAGGACTCTGGCTAGCCAATCACAGCTCTCTAGAGGGGTTTCAAACACATAAAGAGCTGTGATTGGTCCCTAATGGTGGGCCAATCATAGTGCTCTATCTGCTTAGTGAACAAATCACAGAGCTTTATCCGCTTTGTGGGCCAATCAGGGAACTCTATATGCCTGGTGGGTGGGATGATGCAGCAGAGTGAAACAAGACTATGTCACATTCATTGTCCAGTGGAATGCGGAGATCATTTGAAAGACAACTGTAGAACCCGCCCCACAACCGAGAGCCGTCACTGGAGCGTGGCCAGACTAAATAAATGTATTATTTAGTCTGGCTTGCCAGGCTATGAGGATGCACCATTTAAGCTGAAAATAAATGCAGCTATAACACTTGTAACAAACCTCCTGGCCTTTTCAGTTCCTGCTGATTTTATAACAGCTCTCCATCTACACCTCTGGGTGATGGACAAGAAGATGATGAGCACATGAGGGTGTAGAAGGTGAGCCGTTAAAAGTTCTTTTCTGTTACTGTTTGGTATTTGCTATGGATTGCACATATGATGTCCATGAATGTTAAAGACACATTTTAATGTCAAGACAGTGCTTGTTTTCGACAGGCGGCAAAATAGTTTAGGTTTCGTGTGAAAAGACATAGCGGACTACAAATGCCCATCTCAACAAACTGATGTCACTGAACGAGAGGAGGAGAAGAAAAATGGCTGCGTTCAGCGAGCTACACATTCTTTTTCTTCTAGGACGAAAGGAGAATTAAACGTGGTGAGAACCACTGTAAATGTAGCTGCGCTGGGGGAGACGAGATTCTGTTACATGTGCAACTTGTGATTTTATTCACAAGCAGATAAATCTCAAATTACGAGACATATTTGAAAGAAACACACATAAATGTGACCTGCACTTGGATAGCGCCTTTATGTGTATGTATCTTAAACTGAAGGACAACATATGCATAGGCGGAGATCCCAGGGGGGACGGGGGGACGCGTCCCCCCCTCACACAAAGTTGTCCCCCCCCACAAAAGTTATTGTAAATGTATAAATGCTATCAGTAAACCTGTATTGTCTTCTGAAACCACATTGTAAAAGTTAGTCTGCAAATACAAAATAATGTGTTTTTAATTGTTGAGAAATTATAGTCCCCCCCCCCCCCCCAATTCCTCAAGCCGGTATGGTCGGTCCACACACGCCATTTCCTACGGGCGGGGCTTCCGGCTCTGCCCTGCTCACAGCTTCACAGCAGCCCGCAGGCTCACAGGAGGCGGGAATCAAAAAGCCAGCGGTTTCCAGCAGTAAGTCATTTATCACACGCTTGTTCTACAAACTTAAATATGTATGTCAAATGTGGTCATGAATGTCAAACATAGACACCGATTATCTTTACATTTTGATCACCGTCGGAGATCCCTTTCTGACAGACCACCACCACCACAGTAAAAAAAAGTTGTCACTTCATGTTCTCTGGTCATTCCAGGATTATTCCGCTATTATTATTCCATTCACTAAGGAGACCAATTTTAATGCTCCAGAACGTCAAGTAAGTAGAAACTTGCATTTTGATAAAGACATCTATAAGAAAGAAATGAAATGCCTATGAAATTGTTTCTAAATGGTTTCATTAGGCAAAGTCCAGTCACTTGAGCACAGGCAGCCAGAGACCGTCAGACACAGGCACAGAGTCACAGGTCAGTCTCTTATAAGGACATACAGTGTTGTATGTAGAGAGCATTTTTTTCAGTCCCCCCCCCCCCCCCCCCCCCCCAATTACTCTCAGAAGTCTCACTGTTTATTGTCCCCCCAAAGTTGAAATGGGATTTCCGCCCTTGAACATATGTGTGATTCAGAGCGTTACGAGCATGGACCAGAAAATAACTTATAGCCTCACTTCTATTCTTTTCTTCAGGGACCCAGGAGCCGACCGGAGGGGGAGGAGACTAGAAGGTCGCGTGCAGCATTATATTAATGTCGATGGCAGCGACTCGCCCGCGTGCTCTTGTTACTAGGAGGCGCTGTTAGATCCCGGAAGAGTTGGAAATGATCTGACGTGATGGTCAGACCGAGAATGAGAGCGGAGAAACGTGAGATCCGCTGATCAAGTCGCCACTCTGAGCAAATCGGTGACGTTAATCTGCGTCCAACGGGAGGACGGAAACACGATATCCCCCCACAATCTGCAGGTATGAAAACGCACGGATTACCCGCTGTGTTCAGACTGGAACATCTGGAATGAAAGGTCTTTTTCTGTGCAGGTGATGCTCATGCATTCCGCTGGAATGTGTACGGTTATCAGCCTGATCGAGCAGGTTTTGTATTAGAAAAGGATTCAAAGGGAATGCATCCGCACCCATACTGGTCTCCTCACTGGGCGGTGGGGAGCTGGTCAGGCTGCAGCCAGTGGGGATTAATTACTCACACCTAACCGGCGGCCTCTAATGGAATGACAGTGAAAATCTTTACACCATTTTTTGTTTTTGCCGCATTTAACATATTTAGGGCTACATTTAGCCAATTTAGCTTCTCATTTAAACACAATTATGTGAAAAAATTAGAATGCCATTTTAATCATATTTTAGGAAATTGCAATGTGATGTCTAAAAGGCAGATGTTGGCAAAGAATTACATTTACTGTAAAATGGAAATGTATTGAATCTGAATATCTAGAATCCAATTTAATGTTGAAAAGGCTAGGATCAAATCAAATTAAAAAGCATAGTCAAATCTAAAAATGCCAAGTCAAAAATAGATTAAACTCTAATAAAAAATATATAAAATGAAAATGGTCAAAATTAAAATATTTATAGATATATTCAGAATCTAATTCAAATGTAGATTTTAGTGCTTTATCAGAGAGAACAAAAGGGATTTCGTTTACTCTGTTCCTTCTGCAACAGGAAAACTGGAAATTAACCGAGTTTATCTCCTTGAATACATTTAAAACCAGACTGAGAGCCCTTGAGACAGATTCCCTGTGTTGTAACTGCCTTCTGTCATTTTGTACATAACATGTCTGAGCGGAAAAATGTTGTCACTGTAACTTTAGCTGCCTCTTGGCCAGGACTCCATTGAAAATTAGGTTTTTAATCTCAATGGGACCATCCTGGTTAAATCAGAATCAGAAAAGGTTTATTGCCATTGTCAGTGAACAAACAATTCACAAACTAGGAACTTGCTTCGGTACTAACGTGCTACATGTAACATGAATAATATAATTAAAAAATAGAATAAAGTAGAATAAAGTAGAATAAAATATAATAAACTAGCATAAAACTTTGCTATAAAAAATGGCAGGTAAAGGTAATATGGCCGATAACGTGACGTTATGTCAAGTACCAAAGACGAGCATGGTTGTGTGTTTATAAGCTGTTCACAAGTCTAACGGCAGGGACTGAGTTATATATCGGATCTCTTCATTCTACATCTATTGTGCATCAGTCTGAACATATTTAATGTAAAACAACCACATATTTTAATTTGATGCTATACGTTGTTTTTAAATAAAACATTAAAAGTTTATTATAAATGTTTGATTAAATTAGGGAACTAAAACATTTGAATGCATTACTGTACCATTTGTGTCGCACTGATTTGCGTATATTGCACTTCCTGTCTAAAGGTCTATCAGTTGCTGGCAGGCATTTCCGAAATAGAAACTATTATTGATTGGACACACGATCTATTCTGCATTTTCATGAGGTATAGGAAAACAGAGGAGTCACCGGCCAAGTTTAACAGAAAGGTATGGCAGGAATGCGAGTGTGATAAAACACAAGAGCAAACAGACCCTCTTTTGTTGTAAGTGATTCGTCCTGTTTTTCCACTTACTGTATCCTCAATCCCCAGTGCAGACTAACCTCACGCCGTCTCACAGTTGTGATCTAACACATTGTCTGTTCGGTTTGAACAGCCGGGTGACGGCAAGGCTACATGGTGTGTGTTTCCGGAGTTTGGGTGTTCACGGATGGAGAGCTACGAGGCGTTCTGTCTGCGGAGTTTGCTCGTGCTGCAGGAGGAGAAGAAACCCAAGAGGAAGACATGTGAGCCACTGTGTTTCCTGAAAGATGCCTCTGTTATCCACTTCTGTGGGAGAGCTGTGCTTTCACCTCTGGTAAGGAAGCAATGAACAAGCATGAGCGCTAACACAAAGAGGAGCTCGACCAGATTCCTCTTTAGACCAAAGTGATATCCAGACTAATCATTTCTGCTACAGATCCGGGTCTTTCTCTCTTGCTTTGGCTGCTGTACGTCTCAGGTACAGTACCGTGAAACATTCACGTTCACAATAAAAACAGGATTCCACACCTTTTGGGTCCTCTCCTCACTAACCTGACATTTTCTTGCTTAAACAAGTCAAAATGTCTTTTCTGAGAAAAATCTAATTATATCAGCAGTTGGCACAAAAAGGAGACAAACAGTAATTGATGACGCCCTGATTCAGGACTCTTTAAGAAAACTCCTTCCTTCCTCTGTGCTGACAGGGTGGTTCATTGATTTGAAACAATCACATGAGGGAGAGGCCAGTGTCAGGATCTGGTCCACTTCCATCTGTTTAACTTTATTTATTACATCAAATCTTATTTTCAACGCATTTTTTTTCTATCTGAGTAGCTCTTATTCCAAAATATGTTCAAATTAGGGCTGCACAATAGATCGCAAATCTATCGTTATCGTGACATCAGCATGAGCAATATGCATATTGCAAAGAACAGCTAAATATCGCAATGAATCAAACGTTTGCTACACATAATGCTTTCTGTCAATCAAACAGAAGCATGATGTTTTTTTAACAAATCAAATAGAGCTCTTGACCCATTTGGCCAATTGGGTGGGTTCTCATAGGTTAAGTGCTCGCCCCCGAGGCGGACGGCACTTAATTTAATGGCTAGCAAACACCTGAGTTAGCTTAGTTCTGCTTTTCCCGGGATCCACTGATTGCCTTTTCTTGTTCGTTTTCTTTTTCCCTTTCCTCACATCTTTTGCTTCTCTCGTTTTTATGATTTTTTTTTTTGGTCTTTTTTTTTTAAATTTCTTTGTTTTTGATTATTTTTGTTCCTGAAGTTTTTATTTATCGCAAGTAATATCGTCATTGCAATATAAATCACTGCTATCGCATATCGCAGGTTTTCCTAATATCCTGCAGGCCTAGTTGAAACTGCAGCTGCTACTTTAACCCGGACTGCCTGGATCCACCGATGTAGAAAGATAAAGCTCACATTCTTCCACTATATTTCTGAGAGCATCACGATAAAGACTTGCTAACTGACTAAATAACATTGTTTTCCAGTTGAGTGCAGAGCAGCGCGTTGAGATGTGTGGCCACAGACAGAGGGCGATCCAGCTGGAGCTGCAACTGCAGAAGCAGCAGAGAAACAAGCTTTTGGCCCGAGTTCAAACTATTCTGGATCAAGCTCAGGTGAGTCGTGTATGTGGTGCTGGACACAGGCCCGGTGGGTGGTGTGTGTTTGGGCTTTTGAGAGCAAACAAAACGCCAGAGAAAGTTAGAAAGCATTAGAGGTGAGTGATTTAGACTCCAAATTTCTCACAATACTGTTTGTGATGATAAAACAGTAGTGATTAAAACTGAAGTCGTGCAAAGTCGACTTCACTTAATTTATAGTGGAAAAATGTAGCAGTTATCCATTTTCTTAGTCTCGTTCATGCACTGGACCTGTGAGTGAGTCAGACATTGTCCGAAGCCTGGGCCATAGTCTCTGGTGACATCTGGAGAGTTACTTTCATTCTGACTTCCTGCAGACAGAGATCATTTTACCCAAATGCAGCGACACTCTAAAGCAACGGTGCTCATTTACAAATCTGCTCTTCTTGGCCAATCAGTTGTGTGAATTTTGAAGTCTGATAATTACAATAACATAAACATGACAAGCATGCATTTCTGTGTGCAGGCATGTGAAGCACCAAGTAAAGAAGATCTCAACTCTGCCACCGTCAGTGGCTACGCGCTGGTCACTGACTCACCTGGACTTCCCCAAGACCCTGGATTCAGGCCACAAGGGGACAAGCAGCCTGTCATTCCCAATGCTGAGACTCTCGTCTTTGATGGCTACAAGGAAGACTTAAAGACAGAGAAGCAGGAGAGGAGTGAGGAAGAGGAGGAAGATGAAGACATAAGCTTGGACAGCCTTCTTAAAAGATCAAGGGAATATGTGAAGCGAGAGCAGAGTCAACAGGGATTGAAAGCCAGCCAGACTCCCCCTCCACAGCAGCAGAGTTGTAGCTCCATCAGGGACACGAGTATTGAGTTTGGGTTCAGTCTGCACCACAGTCCAGTCAGACCACCTCTGATCCAGCACCAACCTCTGTTTGACCACAGTCCTCAGAAACCTGGGGACTTGCTGCCTAGTAAAACGGAGCGATATGCTCGTCTCCCAAGTCCAGAGTCCTGCATCAGTTCTGGTCCTCGTAGACACAAACCACGCCCAGTTTCTACAGGAAACATCCACATTTCATTCCCCGTGGACCCAGCAGATTTTATCCCTCGAAGTCCAGGAAGGCCAGGGGAGGGTGCTGGTGTGGCAGATTGTGGGGGAGCGGTCTTAATGTCCAGCACTCAGTGGAGCTCAGACAGTGGGGACAGCAGTTGTGGGACTGGAAACTGTCGATCCAGTCACTGCAGCATCAGCCCAGTCCAGGAAACTAAAAGCCCAGTTAGCGCCCCTGTGCCCAGCTCCATGACACACCTGGCTTTGGGATTTCGCAGGCGGTGCCACACACTTGACAGCCAGCTGAGTGCCTACCAGTCTGGAGCGGATTACGTTGACCGCAGCCAGGAAAGGGTTCCTCGCTTCATGGCAGGAGTTACATGGCTGGGCCCAGGCAGGCGCGCTGCTGCAGCTCCTTTAAACCAGTCCTATGAGGTAGAAAACCCTTCTCCTTCTCTGCTGAGGCCCCACATAGCTCCGGATGATCCTCATCGGCTAAACAGTGGTGTGAAAACACCAACTGTTCAGAGAAAAACAGATGAAACACAATGCAGCAAGACAGGCGAGTTTCTTACTGTTTGTCTACCTGACATTAAGTTGTTCCTACCCAGGCGGCTGTCTGATGTTATTTTTTGAATAACATCTTAAAAACGTACTTCTGTGCAGAAACAGAGGAGTTTCAATGGTTGCCACAAGTTCTGGAAGACATGCAAAGGCGTCTAGAAGAAGAACATGCCTTGCAAATGTCGCTGCTTCTGGCTGAGCAGGAGATGGAACAACAGCGCCTTCGTCTGGTCAGCTCATACTTTCACAGTTTGTATTTTAAAACAGGAGAAAGTAGCTCAAATGATTTTTGTTTAATCAATTTTTGACAACTTTTTGTATAAAAAAGAAGAAAAACAGTACCAAACACATATAATACCAAATTAACTGACTTTGTTTTATTATTAAAAGTAAAATGCAGTGGATTTATTATTGATGTGCTCATGTTTAGGAGCTTGAGGAGACAGAGAGGAGGCTGAAGGAGCCTGTCGGTGGGGACTCTCGTGGTCGGGGCTGCAGGTCGGGGAGCTGTCCTGTTATGAGCCCCTCCTGTCCAGGACTGAGTCCCATCCACACGCCGGCCGACCGATCAGCTGGACACGTGTTAGGTAATGGGTCACTCACTACTCACTTTATATGTCAGTAATACATAAAAAAACAACATTTAATATGACACTAGTTGTGTGTATTTATTTCCTTTCAGTTTTTCCCAGTCCTGCTCCGTCCAGTGTGACATCTCCCTCAGTTCAGCCTGCTGTTTTTCTGTGGAGCTCCTCTCGAGCGGCTAACAAACAACAAGCCAGGCTAAGTCTGGTTGGTGAATGAGTTGGCGTGAATCCAAAATGTCAAGTGTGAAAAACATAGATATATGTTACATATAACAAAACCAAAAACTCTGTGTTATTGAAAGTTAGGTCACATGAGGTCAGTGACTAAAGAATATTTTAAATAGAAACTCCAGACATCTGAAAAGTGTTTGTTTCTATACGTCAGTACTTATTTGGACCTTTTGCATGAATTACTGCAACATTGCAGCATGGAGGCCATCAGCTTGGGTTAAGGTCAGCAAACCTCAGCACTTATCCTGCTTGATCAGTCGGCTGCATTTGACACCGTCAACCATGGCTTCCTTTTGTCCATACTCTCCAGCATGGACATCACAGGGAAAGCACACTCCTGGTTTGAATCGTACCTGACCGGACAATTATTCAGTGTGTCTTGACTTGGACAATCTTCTGCTGTTCACCATCTTGCCACAGGAGTCCCCCAGGGCTCTTTACTAGGACCTTTTCTCTTTGCCAAATACACCACCTCACCAGGTGAGATCATTCAATCACATGGCTTCTCCTTCCACTGCTATGCTGATGACACCCAGCTCGATCGGTCATTCCCGCCGGATGACTCAGACTGTCTTTCTGACATATCAAGATGGATGAAATTAGCCTAGTGAACTAGACCAAATTCTTGCTTTGCAAAGAATGGTCTAGGCATGCTCCATTGGAACCTCAGCAGCTCCTACCAGGACTCTGGCTAGCCAATCACAGCTCTCTAGAGGGGTTTCAAACACATTAAGAGCTGCGATTGGTCCATAATGGTGGGCCAATCATAGTGCTCTATCTGTTTAGTGAACAAATCACAGAGCTTTATCCGCTTTGTGGGCCAATCAGGGCACTCTATATGCCTGGTGGGTGGGATGATGCAACAGAGTGAAACAAGAGTATGTCACATTCATTGTCCAGTGGAATGCGGAGATCATTTGAAAGACAACGGTAGAACCCGCCCCACAACCGAGAGCCGTCAATGGAGCGTGGCCAGACTAATAATACATTTATTTAGTCTGGCTTGCCAGGCTAGGATGAAATCCCACCATCCCCAACTCAATCTCTCAAACTGAATTACTTATCCCAGTGAAATCGTCCATGCGGCACAATATCTCAATCCAAAATGATTCTCCATCTCTGGCTCCTTCAAAAGCAGTTCAAAACTTGGGTGTTGTGATTGATGACCAGCTGACCTGTAAAGATCATGTTGCCTCTGTCGCTTGTTCATGCCGCTTGGCGCTGTATAACACACGAAAGGTCAGACTGTACCTAACACAACATGCCACCCAGCTCCTGGTGAAATCTATGGTCATCTCCCGCCTCGATTACTGCAATGCACTTCCAGCCTGTACTAGGGGGCCCTCTTCAAATGGTCCAGAGTGCAGTGGCATGTCTGGTCTTTAATCAGACTAAAAGAGCACATGTCACCCCTCTGTTCATTGAGCTCCATTGGCTACCACTAGCTGTATGCATCAAATTCAAATCGCTAGCACTAGCATACAAAGTTCTGGATGGTACAGCTCCCATCTACCTGGATCCTCTTGCAAAGGCTTACGTCACGGCCTGGCTGCTTCAGTCTAACCCCGGCTTTCCACGGGAGCCGTCAGCAGCACGTTACTGCAGCAGCACGTCATAGCTGCTGATAGGAACGGCTGTGGTCAACAGAACCTTTTCCACTGGAGCCGTCAGCAGCCGTCAGCAGCGCGAGTCGGTCGCGTCTCAGGAGCAGCATGTCGCGGCCTTTACGCGCCGGTTCTATTTCCTACGCGCGACGCCTCTGAAACGGGTCAAGTTCGACATTTTTGGGGAAGGAAAGACAGGAAATCGGACGCGGAAATGGAGAGAAGCTACCGAGATTTTCAGAATAAAGAACGTACTGCCTTCCGGTTGCTTTACTTTTAAAAAAGGTTACTAACTGTGCGTCCCCGTGAGAAGTTATCACCTAGCTAGCGGTCTCCTTTGTTTTTCAGGTCCATACTGGCGATTATAAAACGGACAGAACATAAAACACAAACCATGTTGCAATTTTCTCCTGCTTGTTGTTGTGTTTACTGACAAAGTCACTCGTGTGACTTCGTGCTCGGTCGGTGACAGCTGCTCTCCTGCTGCTTCGCGTCGTGTGGGAAGGGCCAAGCAGCAGCTTACGCGAGCAAGACGTGCTGCTGCAGTAACGTGCTGCTGACGGCTCCCGTGGAAACCCGGGGTAAGGATTGTCGGCTAACAGTGCCTACACCACGCTCAGGACAATCCAGACTCTTTTCATGTGTCGTTCCACAGATGTGGAATGACCAACAAAGGACTACTAGAACAGGGGCTTCCTTGTCGATTTTTAAGAAACTCCTCCTCACTACAAAAAGTAAAATTGTTTAATTAGAAGCAATGGTATGGAGCAGGAGCAGGCAGACAAAAACTTGAGGAGCAAAACACAGGGATGCAAACAAACACAAGGAACCAAAAAGGGGCTATGCATATGACTGGGGTTAAATACTGCTGAGGAGGTGAGTGAAGTCAAAGGGAGCAGGTGCACTGATTACTGATGAGAATGACCAACAGGTGTGACTGGTAAGCAGAGGATGGGAGGCAATGCAAAAACACATGAGGACTGAACCAGATTAAACTATAAGATACAGAAACATAAGACACTAGAACTAAATGCTGAAAGAAGACACTAATGGATGACAACTAAACAGAACTCAAAAAGTAGAAAACACAGGTACAACTACTAGATTGATGGGAGAATAACCTAAACCATGAACAGGGAATGACTGAAGAAAATACACACCCAAATAAGAAATCTAAGAGGGCTGGGCCAGATAAGTGGCTGAAGGTGACTGAGGCTGGGGATGAATGAATGGGACAAGAAACAAGGAAACCTGGAGGAGGGTTAGGGAACGGACACGGGATGACATGGACAGGAGACGGGACATGACAATTATCGCCTGTAAGTCGTTATGGACAGAAGCGTCTGCAAAATACTTAAACATAACCCATCAGCTCAGCTGAGGTGTGATGAAAGGGTTAGGGTTCCTTCAGGGTTCAGGTCATCTGTAGGGTCTGGTGTCTCCTATCTTCTTAACAGAAACCCATGTATTCTCTATGGGTGTTCAGCTCTGACCAGTTAGCTGCCAATCAAACCCAGTATCACCAGGGTCATGGAACCAGCCTTTGGTACCTCTGGCAGGTTGAGCAGGTACCAAGTCTGGCTGGAAAATGAAATCAGCATCTCCATAAAGTCTGTGTGTGGGACTGGTCTGTGTGTGGAGGCTCTTGATGTTCCGACTCCAGCATCCATCCACTCCTGCCGAAGCTTCACCAAATTCTTACGTGGATGTATCTTGATAATCCTCTCAAGACTGCAGTTCTCCCTGCTGCTGGTGCAACATATATGGCTGCAGCACTCTGAGGACAAACGGCTTCTTTAGGTCGTGGCTTCCTCTCCTGGTGGACAGTGACTTCTGGACATGTGTCCAGTCCACAGTCTTTCCCATGATTGTGTGTGTGCTACTGACCCAGACTGACACCATATACAGGCTCATAAAACCTTAGCAGATGAAGTTAGCTAATTAGAGCGCAACATCAGGAGTTTCCAATGTCTAACTTTTTAACTCTAGTCTACTTTTCAGACACTGAATGTTGAGTTTTTATTTTCTGTAAATCATTATCAAAAAATGAAAGAAACAAACAAATATTTCATATTTTAGAATAATTGTCTTCCTTTGTCTGTGATTTTTCAGGTGTTGACCGCGGCGCATCAGAAAGCCTTTAGTCGCATCTGTGCCATCGTTCGAGGTTTCCTCGTACGCCGACTGCTCAAAACAGAGAAGGTCAAACATTTGTGCCAAACCATCCTGGTGAGATCCATGATTATGTCGATGTTGGTAACTGGAAAAATGGTACTGTAGTATATTATAAATGGTTTGAATTTGTCTTTAGGATACGCAAGAATTAATCCACGTATTTGAGACTGAAGCTGCACAAAAGAGAGGAACATACTCGGCACAAGATCTGTCTCTGCAGGAGAGAGTCAGAGCTCAGGTGTGACGTCATCACTGTCTTTATACAGCAGAACCCTCCTTTTTTAGTATTTACACGTGTTTCCTTCTTGTGCCCACAGTTACGTGCAGCTCTCTACGACGTGCACGACATCTTCTTTGAAATGACTTCAACAGATCGATTAGCAGTTCTGCAGCAGGACAGAGAGCTGCGTGTACAGAGGAAGCTCCGAGACCTGGTACACGAAACACACCCAGGGAGGAAACATTTATGGCTTTTTAATTTAAAATAGAGACAGAGGGGTTACACTGCACACACATCACAAAGATAAAAAAAAAAAAAAACACAGAACTAATGAAAAACATCATTTAGAAAAAAAGTTGTTCAAAAACACATTGGAAGCCATATGCTCCTAAACTAGGGGTGTCAAACTCAAACTCACAAGGGGCCGAAGTGAAACTCTGGGACGGAGTCGAGGGCCAAACTTAATATTTTTTGAAAAAGTGACAGCAAATTTGCACGTTTTCTTTATCAACATGTATGCAATTTTGAACCTTTAAATTTGGAAACAAACATATTTCTGCATTAACACTGAATGTGGAATAACCAAATTACACACGAGCAAGTCAGTTACAAATAAAACACATCAGTGGTATTCATTACTTGTGGTATATTCAGCACTTTTAAAATCTATTCAGGATTTATGTTTTCTTGTTTATTCATTTTTCTTATTTTTATTCTCCTTTTTTTCTCCTGTAATACGCGTCATCGCTGCTGTGACGTCTAGCTTTCCCCACTGAGGAACAATAAAGGGATTTTCTATTCTATTCATCTATCTGCAGCCTTTCCACTTCCTGTTTACTGTAGGTTAAATCTTTTCTCACGGGCCAACAACAAAATAAAAATATCATTTTATCTTAAATGAAAATGCAACATCTCACCTGTTAACTTTCATGTTTTGGAGCAGAAAACGAGCATAAAACCAACATATTTAAAGCTCAGTTTGCTCCACTGGTTTACTGTGATGCTCACCTGTTCCAGCCAGATACCTGCATCATGGGGTTGATCTGAACTGAGGAGGAGACTCCTGTTGTTTTATTCATCTTCATCATAATAACGACAACATTAGATGACAACAGGTGCTCACATAGGTTTGTGCTGATGAACATGTCTGAGCAGCTTGACCACGTTGTTGTGTGTCGGGGAGGAAACACAACCACAGAGTCGTGCTGGTTTTAGCGTGTCGCTGCTCGCTGGAGTTATATCAGCTCTGTCTGGAAGTTAGTTTGAAAACTTTCTCTTTCAGTCGTGAACACATTACTGAGCGGCTAGAATCTCCGTTTCTGGGCTTCAACGTCAGAAAACAGCTGAGTGAACTCGGCGCTGAGTGAGAGGAGTGTAGTTTGTCCGAGACAGCGGAGCTGCAGACACCCAACTACCTCTGACTGCCTCGGCGCTGAAAAAACACAAAGGAGGGGGCACGTCTGCTCCGCGCTGGCGCCGCAAAGCGGTAAAATCGGCCAGCGGGCCAGTTTTAATATAGTTTTGATATTTATCTCGCGGGCCACATAAAAATGCTCCGCGGGCCACATCTGGCCCGCAGGCCTTGACTCTGACATATGTGTCCTAAACCGAGGAATTAGGCAGCTTTTCAATTTTCCAGATATGTTCAGCTCATTGTCTGTGTGCACTAGCCTTTTAACTGATGCAGGAACAGCTAAGTGCATGCATGTACCAGTTGTGCTCACAGAGACAAACTCTGCTGTGTTCGCCTGTGTTTGCAAGCTAAGGTCTAAATGAACGTGAACTCCCATCTTATGAAGGGTTCCATGTGCTGAATGCTGTGCCCATGCACGGCCACCGGGAGGTGGTCTCCAGCTGATCTGTGATCCATGGGCATTTCCACTGTCTCGTCTGTGTTAATGTAGAGTTGGTGAGCATCACTCCAGCTCACACACTCATCCTCTGCACAGCTGTGGCCCTTTCAGGTGGAATCTGTAGTTAGCAGACTGAGTGTAGCAGAGAAATCAGAAGATATAACAACAAGTTGATTAAGCAGGAAGCTATCAATTAGTGTAAACTGTTGGTGAATAGTTGCGGCCCTGTGGGTGCCCCATGCTGCTACAGTAACAGAAAATACTGAGCTCATTTTCACCTGCTCCACCAATTCCAGGTGTTTTTAAACCTGGTGGCACCGCTGTTGCTTTTTGAATGCAAACTGATGTAGATCCTGGTGCTGCTCCACTTCCACCTGCAGCTCCACGCATGCTGGGTGTGAGAGCCACTGGTTTAACGTCAGTGTTTACTGGGGCATATTTTCTTGGTAACTGGAGAAATAACAGATTTTTGTGTTAAATTATTTAAAAATATCTCACCAACATAAATGAATTCTCCTCTTCAGGAGAAAACCAAGTGTCCCAAGGAGAGAGTCTCTCTCTCTGCTGCCACTCAGCGGTCTCTGGACAGGAAGAAGAGGTGAGGGAGGAGCTAAAATCACAGCTTGTGTGTCGTGTTGTGTTGGATATGATGCTGATTTGTGTTTGTTAATCCTGTAGAGCTGGTGAGTCCCCCGGTCAGGTCAGGAAGGTGCAGCAGAAGCCAAAAAGCCCCACAACCACCAGGTTCTATTTCATTAATATCTATATTTGATGTTTTATTTTTTATAGTTCCAATTTTCTCTGAAATAATTTTGTTTGTTTTTCTCCAGAGTTTTGAAGCCTAGTCAAAACCAGAACTCCTCTACTCCAGGCCAGTTGCACCGCCAGGGGTGAGTTTGTTTTTTAGTTTCACCATTTTCAAACAGCAAAAGTCTCACTTCCTCTTGGAAAACAAGTCTTAAAACGTTCTCTTCTCCATCTCTTTATGCATGTTCCTATCCATAATTGATCTTACTGGAATTATGAGTAACTTTCTCCTTTATAAGTGACTCTGTGAGAGATCTGGTGTGTTTAAACTCCTCCCAGTGACCGTGGCTAACCCTAACCCTGTTTTCAGGAGCTGGTACAGAAAGACTCCTGAAGAGAGAGTGAGGCGCTCGGACAGCCTGAAGAAGCAGCACTCTCTGGGTTAACACACCACACAGCACCGCTCCACCTCTTAACTTGAATTTACATTCTTTTATTCTGAATGTTGCACCACTGGACCTGTTTTACAGCGCTGCTAACACCATTACTTAAAGTCTTATCTCTGATGATATTAATCGCCTCCATGTTTTCATTAACACCAGTGTAGTTGTGTTTACTGCTGCCTCCTGCTGAAACGTTGGTGTGTGTGTGTTGAGTATCCAGTAACGAGGCCGTAGAAACAGCTGGACTACACCTTAGCATGCTTGTATTGTTTATCTGATGTTATCAGACATATGAAATGCTCATCGTTGTAACTGAATTTTAAGACTGAATGTCAAACTGCAGGTTTTGAAATAGTATTTAGTCGTGTATAATTTATGACGATTTTGTTAAAGGGCTTTGACTCGTTTTCTGTGCTTTGGGGAGCTAATGGTGCTGAGTACTTTATCACCATTTTAGCCAGTTTGATATATTTCTGCAGTTAAATTAGTGTAGTTTGTCATCAGTTGCATTTATTGTGTGACTTTTTTATGTCATTTCTGTTTTTCTTGTTCTGATTTTATTTCCTGAATAAATCAGAATCTGCTCATTTTATTTGTATTTTCGCAACCTTCCACAATGATTTGTGTTAAACTTCCAAGTTTATTGAAATAATATCAAATACATACATGCAGTTATCTTTTCTCACAAAATATATTAAATATATATATATATATATATCTTTAATATAATCAATCAATCAATACTTTATTAATCCCAGAGGGAAATTAGAGTTTCAGTACACACAATTCAGAGATCAGACATACATGGGCAAGACACATGACAAGAACTGGTGACTGTGGTCATTCGCAACCTGAGTCGCGCTACCTTAATAGAGATAAGAGGGTTACATGAGGATTGGTTCAGGTGGAGGGAAAAAAAGGCATTTCAGAGTTACCCTCCAGCAGCTTTGCTCTGCAAAAAAAAAAACACCTCAGCAGATATGCAACAGACTTCAGACGACACAACATAACATGAGACTCCAACAGGAAGGCGGGGGTGGGGGGGTGGGATCCTGTTTCCCCCAGCGAGAGCAGCCATCTACGGCGCTCACTTACTGTACAGTCACAGGTGGGACGGAAGTTGTACAGTTTGAGCCGGACTGTACGACTTCCTCACAGAGCAGATCTCACGAGTCATGTGCTCACACTGCACGACCCAGTTCTCAGATGCGACCTGACTGCTCACACTGTACGTCTGGTAGCAACACGTCGGACCTAAAAATATGCTAAAAATAGCAGTTTTTACACAACACGTCAGAATTTTTGTCTTGTCTGTTGACCTTCAGGAGTGCTGCAGGAGGACACACAGGGATTTATGAGGGTTGGATGAGGAAAACGAAATAAAGAAAGTGAATCTGTGTTTTGTAATCAGTTTAATTTGACGTGAATACGACAAACACGCTTTCTTGACAATCTTTGTGAGTAAAAAAAGCGTGTAGAAATAAAAACGAACAATGTGTGTTATTAGGGAAATAGTGGGCGAGCGGTGTTGATTCATGGATGCACATGCGCCGTGAGCGGTTCTGATACTTTTTGGGTCGCAGCGCTGCTTCAACAGTGCGATACCCTCACGAGGAACGAGCAAAATATCAAACACGCCAGAAGTCCGTGCGAGCTCACGATTGCTGATCGGTAGCTGGTCACGTGGTGTTAATCGCCTCTCGTAACCCCCTGTATACTACACGACGCTCAGCGCAAAACTCGCCCCGATCTTGTGGATTCTCGCACGAGTGGAAAATCGGCTCAAAAAAATGAAAAGGTCGCACAGTGTACGCCCGGCTTTAGGGAGGTTTTGCTTCAGATGGCCGGTCTGAAGCTTTCTCAAGAACTGCTGATTCACCAGAGTGTTCCGGTTTTAATGTTCTCATGTTAAGATTTGTGTAGCCAACCAGAGGTTAACAAGTTGAGGAATATTACCAAGACAACTCAGAAACACGCCTTCTTTGATCCAGATGCTCTGATCTGGGCTAAAGGACTATCCATGTGTCACGCGTTTGACTTAAATTTACTTTGTCCTCATGTGAGTGCAAATGGTGATGACCTTGCCATATCAACATGCTGAAACATATATCAATCCATGTAATCATGACATAACATTCATTTCAAACTTCAATCACCTAAGCACAGATTAATGAAAGCATTTCATTATATTATCATTATTATAAGTAGCAATAAACAAATGTTTATTTAATGATTATTTAAGTTATAAGTTTAAAAGTTCATATATAACAAATCATTCTTTGATTTAGCAACTAATCCGAGCTGCGAATGTTCCTTATTCAGAGGCATGAAGAATCCTGTAGGACAGTGGTTCCCAAACTTATTTAGCCGCGCACCCCCTTCTATGTCCCGACCATGTCGACGCACCCCCTAGCCCCACATCACGGCATGGCTATATATATACCAATATATGTGTGTGTGTGTAGATAGATAGATAGATAGATAGATAGATAGATAGATGTTTCTGTTGTTAGATCTGACGGCAGCCTTTGACAGTCGACCACGCGATTCTACTCGATCTCTTGGAACGATGGGTTGGGATCAAAGGGTCTGCTCTGGATTGGTTTAGATCATATCTCTGATGAGATCCGAGCCACAGGTCAACAGGGTGCAATTTGAAGGAAACTCAGAAAGAGTCAAAGAATTGCGATATAACTATATGCAAGTGAGTCCCGCAATTGATGCATACACTCAACACTGTGTACAGTAAATTATACATATTTCAATGTTGTAATCATAATGACTGTGCTTCACACTAGTGACCACTCTACGTTTATTTTTGATATTGTCATATGTGTTTCAGAGAGTCCTTGAGCTAGAGGCAGCTGCAGTGGAGCACCAGTTCATCTTCATTGATGAGGTTGGATTCAACCTCACAAAAAGACGAAAGAGGGGAAGGAATATCATTGGCCAGCGTGCCATTGTTGAAGTCCCTGGCCAGCGCGGAGGGAACATCACAATGTGTGCAGCGCTTGGCTACCATGGCATCATCCATCACCATGCTACCCTTGGCCCCTACAACTCCGCCCATCTGATCCCATTCCTGGACACCCTACATAACACACTCATTCCACCAGACCAGGTAGATGGTCCAGAACAGCCCAGGTACGTTGTCATTTGGAACAACGTAAGTTTCCACCGGGCTGCTGTGGTTCATAACTGGTTCACTGGCCACCCACACTTTTTAGTTGTTTATCTCCCTCCATATTCTCCATTCCTCAATCCCACTGAGGAATTGTTTTCTGCATGGAGATGGAAGGTGTATGACCGACAGCCACAAACCCGTATACCTCTTCTCCAAGCTATGGAGGACGCATGTGGAGATATAGCAGCTGATTCTTTTCATGGCTGGAATTGCCATGCTAGGAGATATTTCCCCCGCTGCTTGGCCAGGGACAACATTGCTTGTGATGTGGATGAGGCGCTGTGGCCAGACCGCAACAGGAGAGAGGATGCAGCATAGTTTTATTGTTTTACTGTAACTGTATACAGTAAATTTCTGTTGGATGTAGTTTATGTGTGCAACTTTGTGTTAGTTGGTAATGGGATGAACATTGTGTACAATGTTTTGTGGGAAAATAAAATAATTTCTACCATGGATTTGTGTGTTCAGAGTGTAAGAACAATATTCTGAAATAACAACACATGCATGTATTTACTGTCTGTAGTAGGTGTAACACTGAACCAAAAAGGCTTTAGTATTATGATGAATGGAGAGGACGTGTTTTCCATTCATCATAGTGTTTAACATTGAGCACATGAGTGTTCTGCTGGTTCTTATAAATGTCTATTCATATGATGGTTTTGTGTCATTTGACAACAAAATCACATTTTGAGGAGAAATAACATTGTTTTGAATGTGAAGTTTAATTTTGCAGGTTAAGTGAGGGGTTTTGCCCATTATGTGTGTATTTTCTGGATTTGTGTGTAGAGTTCTGAAAATATGGGGCATGCTTTCAGAAAATGTGTGTAAACAATTGAGAAAAACTGTAATCTCTGACAAGCCAAACTAAAATAGTAATAATGTAAGGTGTGGGCGTAACATATCACCGCTTCACTGTCTTTGAACTTTTTAACCTTGTAGAGCTTTCTCTCAAAACATTTAGAGCAGTTTTCTTTTATTCTGCCGCTAATGTAGACTTGGTGCAGTAGAGCAAGGTTATTTCAGACACATGGATGTGTTTTATTTTCCCTCCACTGCCTTTTACAAAACACCAGGGGGCGATAGAACTCTGTGTAGCATTCAAACAGAAGATTCAAAGGCAGAAGCATTCACTTACAAAGTTGAAAAAAGATGACCAAGTTTTTAAATTCATTTAATGCATTAGTCAGCATGCCCTTTTCTGATTTATCAATAAAAATATATATATTCATTAATTAGATTTATAGAACACTTTTCTAGACACTCAAATCACTTTCCATTATTCACACTCTGCAGGTGATGGTAAGCTGCTACGTAGCCACAGCTGCCTAGGGGCAGTCTGACAGGGGTAAAGTGCCATCTGCACCATCGGCCCCTCTGACCACCACCAACACAGGCAACTTGGGTGAAGTGTATTGTCTAAGGACACAAGAGCAGAATGTTATCGTTGTCATTATTATTGTTATGATATTTATTATGACATCCTTTTGGGGGGAAAACCCACATCTCTTCATTTAGCTCTTTTAAACATTTCAGAATCTAAATGTTTTTGTCTTACACTTTCATATTTCCTATTTTGATTTGTTTACATAGCTCCTTTTTTATTTCAATTTTTTTAGCAAAGAATATACGATAGCTGATTGAAGACTATATTTTCCCTATTGCATCCATACATATCATCCATCTGTGCTGACCTTGTTTCTCAGGGTGAGTTCACATACAAGCGCCTCTGTTCACCTGTCTTTAGTGCCAAGCCCAACTGACCAGACCTTTCCATGACCCTCCTTGGTGGTGACAGCTGTACACAATCTCTATGGAACATCTCACCACCCCAGAAGCTGCAAAACAATGGTTCCTTCAAGATCTGCTGCCTCAGGGCAGACGTGGAGCTAGACCAGATCTTGATGAGGACGTGACTCAGCCCAAGCCACCCAGGTGTGTTACTTTCCCCGTGACACAACAACTGTTTTATTTACCACCTGTTTACCTCATTTTACCTCATTTCCCATGCTTACATTTGTAGCCTTGCTGGGCAGCAGGGGTATTTTCTCAAACACTGGTATATATAGAAGACATTAGCTCCATGTAAAAATAATACAAAACAAAAACTAAAAATGTCGATGGAGATCAGGAAAATACAGGAAAGCACACAACACACAAACAATTATTCTTAGTGTCCATCCATCCATCCATCCATCCATCCATCATCAATTTTCAATTTTTTCTTATCCAGAGTCGGGTCGCCGGGGCAGCAGCCTAAGCTGAGATGCCCAGACTTCCCTCTCCCCAGCTACTTGGGCCAGCTCATCCAGGGGAATCCCAAAGTGTTCCCTGGCCAGCCGAGAGACGTAATCTGTTCAGTGTGTCCTGGGTCTTCCCTTGGACCTCCTGCCAGTTGGACGTGCCTGGAAAACCTCACCAGGGAGGCATCCAGGAGGCATCCTGACCAGATGCCTGAGCCACCTTAGGTGGCTCCTCTCGATGTGGAGGAGCAGCGGGTCTACTCCGAGCCCCACCCGGATGACCAAGCTTCTCATCCTATCTCTAAGGGAGAGTCCAGCCACCCTGCGGAGAAAACTCATTTCGGCCGCTTGTATCTCATTCTTTCGGTCACTATCCACAGCACGTGACCATAGATGAGGGTAGGAACTTAGATCGAGAGCTTCGCCTTCTGGCTCAGCTTTCACCACGACAGACCAGTACAACGCCCGCAACACTGCAGCTGAAGCACCATTCCGCCTATTGATCTCACGCTCCATCTTTCCCTCACTCGTGAACAAGACCCTAAGATACTTACTTTCCTCCATTTGAAGCTGAACTTTGCCCCTGACCTGGAGAAGGCATTCTACCCTTTTCTGATTTAAGACCATGGTCTCAGATTTAGAGGAGCTGATTCTCATCCCAAACCGCTCCAGTGAAAACTGGAGATCATTGTCCAATGAAGCCAACAGGACCACATCATCTGCAAACACGCAGTGTTTTCCCTGTAAAATCTCATTTTTTCATACCATACCATACCATACCATACCATACCATACCATACCGTACCATACCATACCATACCATACCATACCATACCATACCATACCGTACCAGTATACACAGCATTACAACTGACCTAAACACTGGCAATGACATAGATAAAAACAAAGGAAACCTAGCCTGCCATTTGGGTTTTTAATATTTATGTGGCAAGGTGGAGAAATGAGGGCCCGGGCGGGATTCGATCCCCAGACTCCCGGGGGAGAGTCACGCGCACTAACCAGTCAGCCAAAGGGACATCCCTTTTGCCAAATAGCCAGGGTGCATGATCAATCAGGACATTGTGGCAGGAAGCCCCCTCTTTTCACAAGCACATCCTCGTGCTCCCGTGCAGGGTGCCACAAACTTTACATCCATTGACCTACTTGACAGTACTACATGGATCCTGCCAACATCGCCAAATGTGGCAAGGTGGAGAAACGAGGGCCCGGGCGGGATTCGATCCCCAGACTCCCGGGTGAGAGTCATGCGCGCTTACCAGTCAGCTAAAGGGACATCCCCTTGGCCAAGTAGCCAAGGGGATGTCGATGTCAATCGGGACACTGTGACAGGACGCTCACACTGTCACATTTACATTTTTTTTATTTAAGCATATCCAAATATCCACCCATCCATTTTCATCCACTTATCTAGGATCAGATTGCAAGGGAAGCAGCCTAATCAGAGAGGCCCAGACCTCTCCCCAGCCAGTTGGACCAGCTCTTCTGGGGATATCCCGAGGTGTTCCCTGGCCAGCCAAGAAACAGTCCCTCCAGCGTGTCCTGGGTCTTCCTTCAAATCTCCTACCAGTTGGACATGTCCGGAAAACTTCACCAGGGAGGCATCCAGGAGGCATTCTAAAAAGATGCCCAAGCCACCTGAACTGGCTCCTCTCTATGGGGAGGAACAACTTTGAGCCCCTCCCAGAAGACAGAGCTACTCTAAGGGAGAGCCCAGACACCTTGAAGAGAAAACTCTTTTTGACCATTTGTGTGCTCAAACTCATACTTTCGGTCACTATCCAAAGCTCAAGACCTGTAAGGGTTAGAACGTAGATCGGCTGGTAATTCGAGAGCTTTGCTTTCTTGCTCAGCTCTCTCTTCACCACAACAGACCAATACAATGCCAACATTACTGCAGACACAGCACCAATCTGTGCCACCCCTGGTTAAATTGCTGGCCACACTAAAGAAGATCAATGTTCTTTAATGACTCGTATTAATGTTCACACAAACTATTTCATAATATTTAATCAGACATAAATGTAAAACCCAATAAAAATAATCAGATTTTTTAAAAAGTATACATATATGTTTCTTCTGTGACTTCCTTGGTGTCTTGCATCATGGTGGGCCACCAGAAGGCCCATCGGAGAAATTGGATGTTCCGGGCGGAACGTGAATGTCCTGATAATCGAAAGTAAGTGACCCCAGAGGAGGGCATCCTGTCGGCATGTAAAGGCGGTTCCTGCGGGTTTCTGGTGGTGCTGGGTCACTTGGCAGGGCTGCCCTGATGGCTTCCTCCAAAGGCCAGTGGATCTTGGCCAGGAATCGATGTTTGAAGAGGAGAGGTTTGGGTTTAGTGAGCTTGAGGGAGTTTGTGAATTTGCATGAGGGGGAGTCTGCCCTCTGGTTCTTCGAGCCGCGGTGGTAAGTCAGGACCAAGTTATAGGGCTCAAAAAAGATGGACCATCGGGCCTGTCGGGGGTTCAGCTGTTTAATGTTCTTGATGTGGATGAAATTGTGGTGATCCGCCAAATCCACTGGCGCTACTCCTCCAGTTCCTACTTGACGGCTAGGAGTTCCCGGTCCCCCATGCCGCATCTCTGTTGCATGGGGTTGAACCTGTTGGAAGTAAGCACGGGGGGAATCTTGTGGTCTGGTGCCCATTGAGAGAGAACAGCCCCAGCGCCTACATCTGAGGCATCCACCTCCACCACAAAAGGGCCAGAAGGGTCAGGATGTAAGAGGATGGGGGCTGAGGTGAAGCATTTCCCCAGTAGATGGAAAACCCAGGTGGCCTCGGGGTTGTTCTGGGAAAGGTTGAGGTTGTGTAGTTGTCCTGGTCAGACTGGTGAGGGTGAAAGCTACGGTGCTAAAGCCCCGAAGGAATCGACTATAGAAATTGGTGAATCCCCGGAAACTTTGGAGTTGTTTGAGGGAGAATGGAAGTGGCCACCGCGCCACTGCTTGGATCTTTTGGGGGTCCATGGCCAGGCCCTTTGAGGAGATGACAAACCTCAAGAAGGATGTTGATTGTTGGTGGAATGAGTATTTGCTGAATTTACAGGAGGCCATTCTGGAGCAGGCGGTTGTGCATGGCTCGGACATGTCGAGTATATGAGGATGTCTTCAGGTAGACTGAGGAATTGTCTGATTGACTGAAAAGCTGGATGGCTCGATAAGTGAAGAGCTAGTTGCTCACAACTCTAGGCACAGTTCCGGGGAAACAATGACTGAGTGCCGGGCAGATGAGGTGAGCTTCCTGATATAGGCTTGCGTGATGATGTAGGTGGAAGGGTTCTGGTGGAGGGAATGTTGGGAGATGGAGTTCTTAGTGTTGTTTTGGCATTCGAGGGGACACTGTCTGGTGGAAGTCGTGACACATCCAGAGCCTTATATCTTCCACTGTCCTATCAATTGACCCCACAAGGACAGGGGGCAGTTAACCAGGGTTTGAAGTTTATCACTTGACAAGGGTGAAGTGATGCACCCGTTAATTTTTTCTTTTAAATTAAAAATACACCAGGGGGTCCATCTGACCCCATTAACAATGTGGGAGGGTGAAGGAACTGCAGGTGGATCTCATCTATCCCTGCGGCCTTGCTGCTGAGTTGATGACCCCCAGAACAACTCCAGAGTGGTGAAAAGTCCAACCCTTCCTAAGGAATACAATGCAATGCCCTCATGTGTTTCTCTCACTGTCATGGTGAGCATGTGTGTTTATGGAAGCAAGTGTCTTGTGCAGCTACTGCAGTTGCACCTTTCAGTGGAGGCTTGCAGCTGTGCTTTGTCATAAAGTAGTCCCAAGTCTAAAATGTGATTCCTTTATGTTACTAATAATTTTCACTCGCAGTCAGTCTGATTATTTAGGTCACCATGCCGAATTGGGATCACCACTAGCTTTTCCCATTCATCTAACTCTGGGAAATATGTCAACAGACAAAATTTCAATTTTTGGGTGGGATATCCTTTTAGATTGAGTAGTGCTGTGGTGATTAACATTTAGGGTTAGAGGCTAAAGCATGCACTGGGTTTGTGGTTTCTCTCCTTGGAGAATGTTTGCGTGTTCACATGAAGACACATGTAGTATATGTGTGTTCTGACAGTAGATGAAGTCTGCTTTTGGCTGTAAAATTATTTTCCAGTAGGGATGAGTATTTTAAAACTCAGGAAAGGCAGGTGTGTTCTCCAGTGCAATGCAGCTCGATTAGAGTAGTGTGTACAAATCTAAAAAAGCAAGTGGACCGGCACCACTTGTAGTTCTTGTCAGTAGCAACACTGTTGGTAGGGAATTCAATAAGTAAAGCATTTAGAAGTGACTTCCACAAAACCATACAGGTTTATAATAATAAATCTGTCCAGTTCTCCCTTAGTTTCAGCCCATAAATGGTAGGAATGTTGTATGTTTAGTTGCAGCAAATCCTCTGATTGAACAGAGTGCTGTGATGCCACTCGACAACCTCCTTGAGTCTGCTTCAGCTTCATTCACAGACGACAGCACGGAGGAAACTCCCACCTCCTGCTGGGCAAAAGCACCACATCCTAAATGTTTCTTGTCGGCTGATCCAGACCTAGTAACACGGTTATATTTTATGATGTTTGACAAACTGCTCCTTAACAACCAAACCAAAAGCGCCAGGGGGCTCGTCTCTTTGGCAGAGCAGCTACAATCACATTCTCTTTGATAAAACTCTAATGATCTGTATTTTCCCCTCATGAAATACAGAAAGGGTTTCCAAATTATTTTTACATGTTTAAAGTAAATTTTCTTTGCTGGACTCACCTCATCTTTTTTGGACCATTAAATGTTCACACCGTTTCTAAAAATGTACAGTCTGCGTGATATATGAGTACAATTTATGTAGCAATTAATACATTAAACAGCCCTGCTCCCCTGCAAGTTTCCACATAGATTCATCAACTTGTTACTCTAATAAATCTAGCCAGGCGTGAGGTGAGAGCAGCTCTGTCGACAGCCTGTGTTCCACCGAATGGAAAAGCCAGCCCTGAACACACAGGGCAAGCACACATCCGCACCCACGCATTAACAAATGTTGATGGAGCCGTGGCTGTCCCACAACTCTGCAGGACTCTGGGAGCATTCACAATGTCCCCTTTGCTCCAGAAAACTCTTCTTCCATCCGCTTTTTCCTTCCCACATAATTTCTTCTTTCCTTCCTTAACCCAAGTCCAACCACCTCTGGCCACCTCATCATTGTAAACATTCACCTCCTCTCATTTGCATGTTTCTGTCATATTTGAGCCCATCTGAAATCTGAATCTGACTCGACACATTGGGCAACAGCAACCGTACGAAATAAAATCTTGGAAAATGCAAAGAAAAGGGAAAACAAATTGGTTCTCAGTAGATTATGAAACAGAAACCAAATGATGAGAAAATCTGAAAAAACAACACGAGATTATCTTAAAGCAGCTGCTGAATATTGTGCATCTAATCTAAGTGGGAGAGACAAGTCGGTCAAAAGGACATGCTAACAGAAAACACTTCCACTGGAAGAGTGAGGAGATGAAGGTACATTAATGAGGATTACTGAAGGATTAGCTTTATTTTTCTGGTGGTGGAATACCCCTCCATTCACATGACCAGGCACTTCCTGTTAAAATTCGTACAACCAATTTGTACACAAACATTTACTCATGGGAATTTATCATTACTGAAATAATTTTGCCCCTTCAGGAGTGTCTAAATTACACTTAAAGAACATCTTAATAACACATAATATATATATTTTTGACCTACCGGTGTATTTCTCTGCTGTCCATGCTTGGACACAGTTTCGCTCTTCTCTCTTCCTCCTTCTAGAGTTTTAATCAGCTGACTGCTGTGTCCTGTGAGCCCATGTTGCATTATGAAAGCTAATTCCTCTGCCATTAACTGTCCTGCTTGGTACTGGATAATTTCAGTAACAAGTTTCCTGCTTTGGCAGAACTTCAGCATCCATCCCACCCGATGCTGCATGGCTGTGTTTTATCTTTCCAGTGAAGGTTCCCCACTAGTGTAGATTTAAAATATGCACAACATCTTTTGGGGACTCAACACTTATCCTGACATCAGGGAGATTTAGTCACCTGCCAGATCTTCCTCCTCTCATTTGTAGTTATTTAGCATCCTCCTCCTAAATAAATGCAAAAATTATATCAGTATGGAATACGAGGGGTTGCTCATCAATGGGTTAGAAGTTATTTAGATAACAGAAAGCAATATGTTCAGATAAATGGCATTACATCAGAGCTACGAAATATTGCTTATGGAGTGCCACAAGGGTCGGTCCTTGGACCAAAATTGTTCAACCTGTATATCAATGATTTGGTAAATGTGTCTGACAAACTAGGTTCTGTTTTGTTTGCAGATGATACAACATTGTTTTATTCAGGGTCTGATATAAATGAAGTAACTCATATAAGTCGCTTTGGGTAAAAGCGTCTGCTAAGCACATAAACATATAAACATATAAGTAACTCATGTGATAAATATTGAACTGAAAAAAGTTAAAAACTGGTTTGATATAAATAAATTAACACTTAATCTTAAAAAAACTAATTTCATTCTATTTAATGACAAAGAAAATATAGACATAATATTAGAAATAGATAACATGGAAATTCAAAGGGTAAAAGAAATCAAATTTTTGGAAGTAATGATTGATGAAGCTCTAAGCTGGAAATCACATATAGGCTATATAAAAGGTAAAATGGCCAAAGCCATTGCAGTATTATATAGCGTAAAGTTTTTACTAAATAGTGAAGGATTGTTATTACTATACAATGCACTGATTCTGCCATACTTAAATTATTGTGTAGAAATCTGGGGAACTGCATATAGAACGTATACACAACCTTTGTTTGTTTTGCAGAAAAGAGCAATGAGAATTATAGACAACACTCATAGTACAGCTCCATCTAACCCATTATTTATAAAATATAAAGTAATTAAATTTCATGATTTGGTCAACTGGAGAATATTGCATATAATGTATAAAGCAAATAAAGGTACATATCCAAAGAATATTCAGCATATATTTGAAAAGAGAGATAGCAGTTATTCTTTGAAGGGATTTGAAATCTTCAAAAAACCTAGATTTAGAACAAGAATGAAGGAAATGAGCATATCTGTGAATGGTGTGAAGTTGTGGAATTGCCTGGACAGAGAATGGAAAGAGTCAAGAACTCTAAAAGTGTTCAGTCTACACATTCAATCACGTGTGTTGAGTGGATATGACAACGGACAATTGATGTGGACATAATAAATTAACAAATGTGAACAGTTACGGGACTGAAAGAACTGGTGAGGGACTGCACAAATATAAATTGATATTTAAGTTTAAAAAGGGGGCAGAAATAATAAGATTTTTCTTCTATCTGCTCCCTTTCATTCAAATATATATTGTGTTTTCATGAATATTGTTTGTATCTGTTGTGTTATTTTTTTTATGAAATAAAGATAATAAAAAAATAAGTCATCTCTTTGTTTTTCTTCACTGTCTTTTTTTATTTTCAACTTTGTTAGGAATTTTATTTTTTGCTGATTAATAAAGAAGATAAAGAGGGAGTGGATGTAGGATGAGAATTATTTTTATTAATAAAGCAAAAATCTGCAAGGTTTAAAGATGATTTTAAAAGTTGTTTCAAATATTTTTTTATTACTCAGACACTTAAAATCATCCATCTGTACATTTTCATC
This sequence comes from Nothobranchius furzeri, assembly GCF_043380555.1. Taxonomy (NCBI): domain Eukaryota; kingdom Metazoa; phylum Chordata; class Actinopteri; order Cyprinodontiformes; family Nothobranchiidae; genus Nothobranchius; species Nothobranchius furzeri. The sequence continues at coordinate 57,270,274 of NC_091752.1, forward strand.
CGCTTATGCAGAGTCAGGTCGTGAAAGCAGCAGCCTAAACAGAGAGGTGACTTTCCTCTGCCCTGGCCAGTTGAGAGAAATAGTCCCTCCAGCGTGTCCTGGATCTTCTCTTGGGTCGCCTCTCAGTAGGACGTGCCCAGAAAACCTCACCAGAGACTCATCCAGGAGGCATCCTGACTATGCCTGAACCACCTCAACTGGCTCCTCTCAACGTAGAGGAGCAGCGGATCTACTCCGAGCCCCTCCCGGATGATCGAGCTTCTCACCCCATCTCTAAGGGAGAGCCCAGCCACCCTGCAGAGAAAACTCATTTTGGACGCTTGTGTCCGTGATCTCGCTCTTTCGGTCACTACCCAAAGCTCGTGACCATAGGTGAGGGTAAGAAGAAGAAGAAGAAGAAAGTATCATTTCTATAGCGCCTCTCAAGATAAAAATCATGGGGCGATTCACAAAAACAAAAACTGTAAAAATGTAAAAAAGCATTTAGAAAATGTTAAAAAATATATTTAAAATGAGCAAAAATAGGGAATTGTGATTAAAAAATGTTAAGAAAGAGAGAGAGTGAATAGGAAAGAGGGAAATCAGTGGATCCTGAGGAAGGTGGAATAGGTGGGGAGAGCAGAATAAAGAGAGAGTGGTGAAGAAGGTCATACAAAAGCCAGCTTGAACAAGTGAGTCTTCAGCTGCTTTTTAAAGGAGACCACTGAGTCCACTGATCTCAGGCTCAGGGGGAGAGAGTTCCAGAGTCTGGGGGCCACAGCAGCAAATGATCTGTCACCTTTGGTCTTTAGCCTGGTGCTGCACAACCAGTAGGCTTTGATTACTGGACCTCAGGGACCTGCTGGGGGTGTAGGGACTAAGAAGATCACCAATTTAAGATGGTGCTTGTCCATGTAAGGCCCTATAGACCAGAACCAGGATCTTGAAATGAACCCTGAAGTTGACTGGCAGCCAGTGAAGCTGGAGGAGAAACGGGGTGATGTGGGTGTGTTTGGAACGTAGATGGGTGTGTGTAAGAACGTAGATCGACTGGGAAATCGAGAGCTTTGCCTTCTGACTCAGCTCTCTCTTCACTATGACAGACCAGTGCAATGCCCACATCACCACAGATGCAGCACCAATCCACCTATCGATCTCACACTCCAGCCATGTGGAATCTTATGTGCTATGGTTCAGTCTAATGATAAAATGAGAAGGAAACACCAAAACACACAATATTTTCCAAAATTTGGGAAATAAACATCTTGTTACTTTTTTTAGGTTATATGATGATTTTATTATGATTTGGTGAAAATATTATATAAAAAATAAGATATGTGTGTTCAGATACTGATTACTGAATAAATTATGTTACACAGAAGTGGTTGACAGAGAACATCTGGCTTCTCCTTCTGGAGCGTTCTGTCCTAACAAAGTTTTTTATTATTTCAATGATGATGGATCCTTCAAAAGCTGGAAAACACTTCGGTCAGTCTGGAGCTGAAAGTCTTAGCAAACAAGAAGAATACAACAAGTTCCCTTTTTTATTTATTTCCCTCACCACTCTGCCCTCACAATAAAACACTTTCCCACATTAGTAAAAGCTTGTTTCCTCGATGAGCCCACAGGGCTTTTTATCTTCTCCTTTGGCACAAGGATGGAGAGAAAGAACGGCAAGTTTGAGAGAGGAGAAAAGGAAAGAAAGGAGCGTTATTTTCCTCACGAACAAATGAGACGCATTGATACTTGCTTTTAAAACCCACAAATCCACTAAAGTGAAAACATACTTTTAAGAGCAAGGGAACACCGTCATGGTCCGTGGTGAGCTGTCTGTCAGTAATCTTGTGGGCCATTCCCATCTGTACCGGGTCGGCCCGGGCCGGGTAGCCCCAGTCGGCCCCAGCCTGGCCCGGTTGATTCCACACATCCTTGTCTTAAGCCCATGTGGGCTGATTCTACCCACCAATCAGAGGCTTGCTCTAATGGAAGGTGTGAATTTGCTGTCAGCAGTGGGTGTGTTGGCCCTAGTCGGCCTGAAGCAGACCCCCTCGAGAAGAGGGCTGAGAATGAGCCTTGGTTGGCCCGGAAAAATACCAGGCCACCCAGATATGTAAACAACCTACGCTACCCGGCCCGGGCCGACCCGGTACAGATGGGAATGGCCCTTTGTTGTCCTCTGAGGCCCTGTCCACACGTAGCCGGGGATCTGCCAAAACGTAGATATTTTTCTACGTTTTGGCCTGTCATCCACACGAAAACTGAGTTTTTTCACACGAAAATGGATCTTTTTAAAAACTCTGGCCAAAGTAAAGATCTGCGTTTCCTCCGTTTTGGGTGTCTGCGTGTGGACAGACAAAACCGGAGTTTTAAGGTCCGCAACGTCACTTTCTGCGATAAAAAGTGCTGACATCACCTGTGCGACCTGTGTTTACACTAGCCGACAGCATGGATGCCCTCAGAGATGCGCTCGCTTTATCAATTGTCCAAGCGCTTTTTGCTTGTTTGTTTTTGCAAGCGGAATTACTGCTCCTTGCGGAAGACGAAAAGTTACGCTGACTGGATACAATTCGGGGGAAGTACTGCCGCCTACAGGTCTGGCATGTCCTTAACAACGTATTTATCCGGGTACGTGTGGACAGAGTTTATTTTTTTAACGAGGTGGTGTAGATGCGAGTTTTTGGAGGGGTGGATATTCGTTTAAAAAAAATCCCGGCTACGTGTGGACTAGGCCTAAGCTTTGTCTGCAGGTGGGCGTGTCTGAGAGCAACCACCTGCAGCTGATCCTGTCATCAAGGCCCAGGGGATTTAAGGAGCAGTGTGACACTACACCACGCCGGATGATTACTCTGTTTGGGTAGCTCTAGCCACTAACTTGCCTTGAACTTGTCGGTCTTGTTAGAAAACCTGCCGCCTGAATAATCCAAGACGACTCTTCCCTGCTCTCCTCCAGGTTTCCTCTCCATGTTCCCTTGTCTCCATAACCAGCCCGGACTCCTGCATTCCAGATTCCACTGCTGTTCCCCTGGCTGCCCGCTCTCAGCCGCTCACCTGCTCTCATCAACATCTGCTCCAACCTCACCTCTGAATATACAGTTTGCCGCCTTCTGGACCTCCTCAGCTCTCCCGGAAAACAGTAAGCTCTCGTCTAAAGGCAATATCTCCATAAATCCCACTGGATTGTCACTCTGTCTCCCTCCTCAGAGCCTCACCCTGGAATCCTGCTACCAGCACGCAGCATCTTCAGTTCCCGTTGCTCCTCCTTAGCTCCTCATTTAAAGTAAATCCTTTTACACACTTACCTGTTTCCTGTGATTGATTCTGCATGTCGTGGGTCAAGAAGCTGCCACCCAACATGACAAACACGTTTTAATATTAGCAGTGCAACTGAGTATTTAAGAGGTCTATTCATGGTCTGACCTTTTCTCCTCCTGTCATTAACACCCAAAGCAAATCCAGAACTCTTCAGTGGGAAAACGTAAACTTGGGCGTGTGGAACTTTACAGCTGAACGAAGCACACAATAGATGATGTGTCGGCCTTCTCGGAGCTGTTTTATTGGCAGGACAGTTTGTTTCATGTTAAAACTTTCCACAGTGCTTGTTACATGTTTTAGGAAAAATGAGAACTTGCTGTGGATTTCTGGAAGTGCAAATGCCAGAAAGACCCAGCGGGATCGCTGTCTTTCTAGTTCGCACTGAATATTGACTGATGGATGGAAAAATGCAAACAGACATTTACCACACTGCCCTACTTTGAAAATTCATGAGCATCAAGATTAGAAAATACTCTGGTAATTTCTCATGAGTATCTCAATGAATCCTTTTGGAGCATTCACCGCAAAATCACCTTCGTCCTGCAGATGGCGCAAGACAACCAGTCATAAAACAAAATCAAAACCTTTGATTTATGTGTTCCAAACTTAAGTCAGGGTGACTGTAAGCGTCTGACTCTTGGGTTTGCGTGCATGTCTGCATTTGAGGAAGTGAATTATTGCTTTTATAGTGTCTGTGAGGAAAGCTGACTCAGAAAAACACTTTGACCTTATTTCTCCTGTCGTTATGGATTACCGAACTCAAACCTGCTAATAAATACTGAGATTGCAAACAGAAAAACTGCCTAAATACAAAACATGGACTTGCTGTAAATAACTGAACACTGTGACCCTGAATTGGACAAGGCTGTACACATCTGTCCACAGCAGTGTGGGTACATGCAGGATTCAGTTACTGCCAAATGATTTGTCTTCCCAGCGTACACACACATTAAATCTATATCTGACTGTGGAAGCTCCTCTCTGACTGTAGAGCACTACTGTTAGTGGGAGCTCGACTAGCAGCACTCGTGTCCTCCTACTGGCTCCACTGCAAACAGATGGGCGACCACAAGGAAGAGCAACTGATTGATTCTGTCTCCGTGTTCTCTGAGCAGCAGAGACAGGGGCAGGTGGAAAGTTAAGGCACCACTGAGGCTTTGATGCATTGATGAGGTGTGCTAAATTACTGCTTTGTAGAAATGTTTCACTCTCCTTTTTCTAAATCTCATCTTCCTGAAAACATACCAGGAAAGCCTAGACAGCATCAATATTTGCTGTGAGTGTGGGTGAGCAAGCGTCCCCGTACCTGCCTGACTGTCTGCTCACCCCGGGCCGTGCTATCTTTAAACCATGATGGATATTAGCTAACATGGGAGGCATGAGGAGACAGGTGAGCATGCCGCACAGAAATGCTGACATGCAGCCCTTCCGCTTTATTTGTTTATGTTGGGGGGAGGAGTAGGGCTGGGGTTTTTTCTCCCCTGTTCCCCATTTTTTTAAACTAGTTTAAAGATTTCCATGCTCAGATTTTATTTTTACCCTTTCTCTTCCTTAAAGTGGGTTTGTCAGCTTCCTCTGCATTTGGGACATCCGTCTAGCAACAGAGATAATAAAAGTGCCATAAAAGTTATCAGCTGGAGTCGAAGTGAGGATCAGGCGACTTTAACAACAAGATGACCGTTATGTCCTGAAGCACACGTCCCCGTGTCCCAGAGGCCTTCCTCCCACCCGGGCTACACTAACAAGCTCTCATCAGCTGTGTGCTTGTGGGTGGGATGCACCTGAGTCATAAAGCTTCACTCTGTAATGACCAGCCCTCCAGCTGATGGGTCATTAGATTGCCTTTGCTGACCTGACGTCACCGCCCAAAGATTCAGACAACAAGGCCAGAAAAGTAGCAAACAGAAAGCAGAATTTATTCAGTATAACTAAGTCAACTCTAATGCATTTGAGAGAAAACCCCAATACTGAAGGAAACTTTTGTAACTCAAACACAGTGATGTTCTCGCTAAACAGAAAACATCAGAATCAAAGGCCTGAGATGCTGCGTTGCTCTCCTGTAGAGGGGGTTAAATACCAAAGCCAGACAAGCCCACTGGCTTTAGTCCAAAACGTCCTGCCTATTGAAGTTTGTTCGAGCTATAATTCAACCCCTTTCAACAAATGTTTCTTTGAGAAAAACCCGAGAGAGGACCTTACAAGAAGTGAAGAGTTGTGTACACAGGAGCATGTAGCTGTAAGAGCATAAGTATCTTAATACCTCAACACTGGATCACTCCCAAGAGGGAAGTGCACAGAGATATCATGTTCCTTCTTGTAGTTTGTAGCTCAAGTGCCTCAAGGTAACTTAAACTGTTTTCCATTCGCTGTCTATGAAAGCTGTCAGAGTCTGAGATCAGCTTTGAGGGTAAGGAACACGTCAAAAGTCTAAACCTGATGGACTTTAAAAAACCAAACATAAAAAGCAAAGAATCCAGCTTCATGTTGTCACCATTTCTTTCTCATGTGAGGTGATTTACTGTTTTCCAATGGGAAATCGCCTCTTCTGCATGTCACTGGTGTCCCACAGGGTCGAGTGTTGGGCCACATCAACTTGGTGCCAATTGTAGAGGCACAGTTGCTGTGACATCACACCATCAGAGGTGTGCAAAACGTACATGTTTAAAAAAAGCATCAAACTTACTGTGATTACACTATGGCGGCATTATTACATAATATGACACACTTGCTCTTATGCATGAAGATTTACACAGCCACCATAACCAAGACAGTCAAAGGCTAGTGTGTGTGTGTGTGTCTGAAGGGATGTGCTTTTACTCAAAGCAAATGAGAAAAGTTAATTTAACTTAGAATAACAGTGACATTTTCTTTTCTGTTCATATTTTTTCTGCACAAGACAAGATTTTTCTTATTGTGGGATCCGTTTTATTATTCTTTGTTCTGTCTTCTGTCTCTTTTGCTTCCGGAGGGAAAGTTGGCTAACGTAATAGTTCAAAAGCTGTCATGCTGATGCATTTCTAAGATCTCACTGGTTAAGAGTCCTAAAGCCTTGATGTACAAGGTTTATTTCCCTGCTGTCTACATCTTCCACCCCATCTCCATCTCTTTTCTCCTTTGATTTTTCTTTTTCTTCTGTTTTCAAAAAGGGCTGGCTGTGCTGCTTTGTGTGCGCTCCAAGTGAGCTTGTCTGTGGTGCATTGTTCTCTTTTTTCTCAATATGATGAGAAAAGCTTGAAATAACAATGTCCGGGGGCGGAGTGAGACCCTCTGCTCTCTGTTTCATCTCCTCCACATGACAGTGATGTTCTCTGCAGATCTCCTGCAGGTGTGGGCCTTCTCAGCCCCTTTGGGACAAATTGCACATTCATCCCTGCTTACGGACTCACACAAAGGCCTGTACTACAGGAGAAATGAGATGAGAAGCCATCTGTCACATTAAACAAAAAGTGACGTTTCCATCCTTGTAAAAATCTAAAAACATCTTTGTTAACTGATCCGTGACTAAAGGCTTTTTACAAATTCAAGACTGCCGACACTGTCAGCATCAACCTCTGGCATACAGGAGACAGTAAATGAAGGTCCACTGAGACAGGATTCTGACCTGTTGACCACGAGGGATCTATGTACCCCACCACCAGAATGTCTCATATTTTAGGAATTTGTTCAGCTTCTTCCAGCCTGGGTGATCACACAGAAGTAAATAATGTTAACAATGCCTGATGATAGCTTATTTAAAATGCTGATCAATTGTAAGCTTCTGCAGCACTCTATATCTCATCCTGTTGTACTCCAAGGTGTCCCCATGCTACAGGGACATTCAAGAAAAAGTGCAAGATTAGGTCAAAGTTTAGTGACTATTTGGTAAAACACACAGAGAAGCTGGAGTGTTTTGGTTAATAATAATAATACACAATGATTCTCACCTGTTTTCTGCAGATTACTTTCCTTCTCAATGAGTGAGTTAAGAATAAAAAAAAATTTGGTTTGTTAGAAGTAGATTTTTCAGTCAGTGCTTACATTATCAGGTGAGCTCACATGTAAAGTTGGTTAATCTTAAACGCTCCAAAGGTTCTGCAGTGGTTACACACAGCTCCTCAAACCTCATTCCCTCTTGTGAAAGCATAATCTTTGTTATTCTTCCACCATCATACCAGGAACACCACAAAATTTCCCCTTCGTGGAAATTTGTGTGCACGTGCATGCATGAATGTGTATACAATATGTGCTGCTGAGTGTCCACACCACTGTGTGTGTAAGTGACATAATTGCATATGTATATACCTAACTGTGTTTTTGCAGGAGCTGGTGCTGGCCGCAGTAACTTTTGATGGATATCTACTCTGGCTTTGGAGAGTTGTACGTTTTCCAGTTGGTGACTCACGGGGCTTCTGACAGATGCCTGTACCAATTTACTGCCACTGCTCCATTCCCCCCACTCCTGTGTGTGTGTGTGTGTGTGTGTGTGTGTGTGTGTGTGTGTGTGTGTGTGTGTGTGTGTGTGTGTGTGTGTGTGTGTGTGTGAGACTCAATGAATAAGTGTCCTGTGCATTTGCTGCTTGTGGCTGAAGTTTCCAAATTTTTCTTTTGGACTTTCCACTCATCTCTTGAACAGCAGCTGAGGAAGTATAAGGAGACCAGCAACAGTTCTTTAATGCAACACTATAAACATTTATGCATCCACAGGAATCCCTCAGATACATTCCTCAATAATTCATACACTTATAATTGAATATGACGTTCTTTTCAACACTGGTGGATACCTTTAAGTACCTGGGTGTTCACCAGGGCCAAAGCCCCCTCCACCTCCTGAGGAGGCTGAAATCCTTTACATTTAAAGGGGCGCGAGGCAGTTTGGGCTTGTTTTTGGCACCCTCTAGTGTCCATTTGTAAAACCAAAAGGAAAACATATCTCCTTGCTGTTCGTTTGTCGTTTTAACACCTTAATCTAACAACTGAAATTTCAGTTGTGTTCATGATCTAAAACATGCAGGAGGCGTGCTGGAACCAGACTGCAGCGCCAGGTATTTCAAGTCCCAATAAAGTGGCCTGCCAGTCTGAAGTTGTGTGGAAAATTCTAGCCACATGGGAGGTTTGGGTCTGGGTGGCCTTTCATTAACCATGTTAACCCTTTGATGCATAGTGGTCACTACAGTGGACAGGAATTCAAAATTGTCATTTATTTATTTTTGCTATTAAGCACAGCTGTTGAAGACTTTATTGCATTCGAGCCCCTCCATTTGGACTTCAGTAAGTCAAGCCAACATATTTCATGTTCAGAATGCACGCTTTCCACTGAGGTGGACATGTAATAAATTATTTGTAAATTAACAAAACATTACAAAAGGTATTTGTTGAAATTTTTTTCATTCGCACCTAAAAATGAATGAAAAAATTGTTCAAAAAATCATGGTTGAAGATTTCATAATTCATGCATCAAAGGGTTAAGGGTCGTTTTGGCACATACTGGCTCAAGGAAAGGACTTAAAACCATGAAAAGTTGCAAAGTGTCCATTTAATTCCAATTTGCTAAACTCCTTTTATCACTCTGTGGTCGGCTCGGCTGGGGTGCAGGCAGCTCTGACCAAGACATGAAGAGACTGAACAAGTTAACTAGCTTGGTTCTCTGCTGCCCACTGGATTCAGCTGAAGAGTTGTTTGGAAGGAGGATGGTGGTGAAGATGACCTCCATCTTAAAAAGCCCTTCCCACCCACCGTGTTCCACTGTGGAGGCCATGGACAACTCCTCCAGAGGCAGACTGAGACATCCCAGATGTAAAACAGAATGCTATCATAGGTCATTCATCCCCTCTGCAGTAAGAGTGTACAACTCCTCAGTTTCAGTGTTACTGGTATTATCCTGGTTCACAATAACATCAATGCAATACTCAGTATGTGTGCAATACCAGATTTGCATTAGTTTGTCTGTGTCCCTTATGCTACATAGTTCTGGAAACCCAAGTTGTATTTTTATTTCTCGCTTTTAGTGGTTGAAGGTTATAAAAACAGCGTACTGCCTTTGTGTGTTTACCTGTAATCTTGTTATCAATGATCTTTTTCCTTTTATATGTGCTGCTGTACCGAGAGTATTTCCCCTCTATGGGATCAATAAACTATTCTATTCTATTCTGTTCTGTTCTATTCTATTCTATTCTATTATATTCTATTCTATTCTTTTCTATGATAAAGTGAAAACCCAGACAAGGTTATGATGAGAGATTTCTCATCCATGGTACATAGAATGGAATAAAAGTGAAATATAAGCATACACTCAATGATGTGACTATCTGCAAAAGTTAAGGCTGATTAGGAGTGTTTGCCTGCTTCATGTCTGAATTGAATCAGCAGATAATTAGCAGGCTTCTGCAGAGCTTGATGAGCTGCTAAACTGGTGAATCCATTGTGTGGGAGCATGGAAACTGAAACATGCTGGATACTGGCCCTAGGGCAGTTTTGTCCTAGAGGACCATTAAAGACCCAATAATCTAAGGGCATGCATTTATTTAATTAATTTCTTTTTTTTTTCATTTGTGCTGAAAAAAAATCTGGTAATGTCATTTAAATATGACTTTTTCAAAAAAGTAAACAATAAGTTCAACACGATAGTTGGAAGTCACATGTCCACATGCCACGTCTGCAGTTTGATTGTGAAAAAATAGCTGCATTTGCTATTAAAAGGCTGAGGAAAAGGAGGAAATAAAAAAACTGGAAAACTTAATTCATAAACCATTATAAGGATCCCTGATGAAGCACTTTTCTAAAACTTATTTAAATAACAGGTGTGGAGACAAAGCACCTTAGTGAAAAGCCAGTGTGACAGCTAGTCATGTGAAAAATGGACAAGAAATGCAGTTTAGTTGCATAATTTTACAATCATTTGCTGGTTTGATTATATTATATTATATTATATTATATTATATTATATTATGTTAATTATATTAAATTATATTATATTATATTATATTGTATTATATTATATTATATTAATTATATTATATTATATTGTATTGTATTATGTTATATTATATTATATTATATTATATTATATTAAATAACAGCATTGAAATTACATTACAAGACAACAATAGGAACACTTTAAATATTTTTTTAAGTAACTAAAAGGTTAATTTTAACAGTCATGCATTACCTTTTGGTGTAATTAATTCTCAAAGTAACTGAGTTACTTTACGGAAATCCCAATTTTATGGATCTTTACAGTGCTGTCAACATTAAGGTCTCCTAAAATTCACCATTATTGGTAATATTAAATCAGCACCCAATTAGCTTCACTGGCTGTTTGTCATACTGGAGAATATCCTCATGAGGGAAACAAAATGTGCATAAAAACCATTTGAATGTGTTTTAAACAATAACTGATTGTAATACCTTATATTTTGCTTTATTTGCACAATTCCAACCCCTTCTCCATGTCAGCCATAACTGAGGGGATATTTTGTCTCTTGGTTAGAAGATAATTGGTGAAAATACATACATACAACATGTGAGAATTACATGCATCAAACAACATGGTTGAAAAATAATGACAAAAGTGGGAAACAGAGGGCCTCCTGGTTCTGCTTTGCCTTGCCCAAGAACACCAACACATAGTTGTGAGAAGCCTGGATCCAACCTTTGCTCTCCCATTTAATAGATGACTGCAACTCTATGAGGTGTAGGATTGGACAGTTTCAATATCTAAGGCATTCATGTTTGTGTTGACAAAGAATATTTTGCAATCTTATTGGGCTAATTCACTAAACTGCATCCTTCTTTCAGACGGTGTGACTAATTGCTGAAAACAACAAAGCAATCAGAAACTCTCTTAAACCCGTGGCCCACCAGGTTGGAGGACGTTCCACCTGGGAGTTGTTCCGAGGTCATGAAAAAACACCTCATCCAGAGCAGCACGTTCGTATTTTCACGTCTCATTTTCCACAAAACAGCAAGATGAGAATGAGTAAAATCTTTGAACTTTGATGCGTGTAGGAATGACCCGACCTCCGTGGAAGGCATCCCGGTTAATTCCGTCCAGACCAGAAATGCCAAATTTAATTTAGCCATTACTGCTGAGGCAGACGGGAGGCCTTTTATTGAGGACCATCCACGAGTGGAAGGATTTCATTCACTCCCTTCCTCATCTGAAAGCAAACTGTGACTCTCCTGTTTTTATCTTAGTTTCTGTTTGGTTGAGGTTATGCAGGACACCGAGTGACTGGGTCCAAATATAGTTGACCACATTGTGCCCAAGTTAAATCCTCTTCTGTGTTTGCTACACAAATAATAAATATTCATTAAAGGTTCTTCCATGGTTCCTGAGATTCTTCCTCATTATTTTCTGTCAGCTCTGTAATCTCCATGGGGATTTTATCCCCCTTTGACTTCTAGAAATAATCCTGGACTAATATTGACACACGCTAAAGAAGTTCACCTGCGGTTGAGGACCTGGACCAGAGGACTGTGAAGAGGGTCGTGGAGCCAGAGCCAAACCACAGGGTTGCAGCGAAAGGAGAGGATGGCGAGCGGAACAACGACACATCAAAGACACAGAGTTTAACCACCAACCTCCTCTCCGCTCCTCTCAAACTCCTTTCTATTTTCAGAAAGACAAACATGAGAGCAAACAGCACAGCCTCTATTATTATTATTGTTCCATATCATTTCCAAACAGTAATTTTCTCTGGAAAACTCATTTAAAGAAGGTTTCTACAGTATGTGATGTGTATACACATACCTCTATATGCATAGGTACTTGGGAGTTGTCAAGTGGTACACATCTTTTCATAGATCACCAAATGTTTACCCATGCAGGTTTAGCTCGTGGAGAGCTGTCGTCCCTCAGCTATGCAGCAGCATGTGGGCCAAGAGCTCCCTAGCTGTCCTGCCTGGGGCCTTGGCTCAGCAGGGATGGACTTGGCTGGGAACAGCTGATCTGGGCGCCAGTCCCGTCCTAGCATTGAGGTGATGAAGAAGGACTCTGTCCCCAGGAAACCTTCCTTCACCCACGGCTGCAGAGGTGAGGAGGCACCCAGGGGACATGCTGGCTGGTGTCTGAGGGCTCATTCAGACAGTGGAGAAGACCATGTTTGGTTGCTAACAGTGAGTTGGTGCCAGCTCGTCCTTTCCGTTTCTGCCCAGTGACTTTTCCGCTCAGGTCAGCATTTCTCAGTTTCTCCACACCAACACCGATGTTCAAATGATCTTTTTCTCCTGATTTTGCAGCTCCCATTCACAAGAAACCTGTTTTGAGTGCAAGTAATTTAAGAATGTTAAACAATAAAACAACGTCCAGCATTTTTTTATGTTGTAGAAACAATGAACACATTGAAGTTATTTCTGCAAATGAATAGATGTGCCCTGATTCTGTCACCAATCAAAATTTTTTGTGTGCTGAAAAGGTTATTTACAGAGTGGATTTTAATGAGCTGCTTCTATTTTCCGTGAATAACAAAAGCCATGCTCCGATTCTTTGTTTCATGATTTGTCATTAATTCTGACATTTTCACCTCCTTTGTGATTTTTAGAACTTCTGGAATTTCGGTCCTCCACTGAAGCAAGGTTCTGTTAAACTGTGTTACAAGACCTGAGGTAGCATGCAGGACATGTGGCACGCGCAAAATCAGTGTTTAAAAAGGATTTAAAATACTCCTGACAGGCTTCAACTTTTCGCAAAAACAAAATAATACGAGGAGCTGAATCGGCTAATAAAAAAGGAAATTACATTGACAAACACTTCGTGTCTCATTAAATTTAAAGCAGGCCCTCACCTGCATTTCTAATAGAACAAGCACATATAAAGCACACACCAACTACACACTCTAAGCATTATGACACCAAAACACACATCAGCACATGGCTGTTAAAAAGCAAGCCGAGGCCTCAACAGGTCACAGACAGGTGCCTCTAGTCTGCTGCTCACTGAGGAGTTATTCCAAGAGTCTTTTGAGCTGTTTGTCCTCCTTCAGCTGCTGATAGTGATTCTCTTATGTATGGAGCTAAGATTGGGACAATATTACAAGTAACTTGTACCAAGTTTTGTAACTGTAACTTTCATTTTTTAACACGTAACATGTTGTGTGACACGTAATTCTCATTTTGTAACTGGTAACTTTTGTTTTGTAACATGTAACTTTTGGTACGTAAAATGAAACTTTGATTTTTCTAACTTGCAGAAAAAAATCAATGTACAAGTTTCAATCACTACCCTCAAAACACACTTCTCGGTCTACAGTTACAAAATTTTAATCTACGTGTTACAAAATCTTTAGTCCCAATTCTAGCTTCCTTCCAAAAAGAACCAAGGCTTTGTCTTATCAGGCAATCGTGTCTCGGATATGAAATCCTCCTTTAATTCAAAATGTAGGTTCTTTATTTATATCGGTTTAATTTCTCTAAAATGTATTATGTATGCACAGAGTACAAGACACATGATAGGCTGATCAGACAAAGCCTGTCATTGGTTCTTTGGGAAGGGAAGCTTGAATTTGGACAAAATGTTTTGTAACACGTAGATTTAAATTTTGTGACTGTAGACTGAGATGTGTGTTTTGAAAGCTGTGATTCAAAATTTTCTGCAAGTTACAAAATCAAAGTTTCATGTCAAGTACTGACATTTACATGTTACAAAACGAAAGTTATGTGTTGCTAAACAAAAGTTACACGTTATAAAATGATAATTACATGCTATTACACAAAAGTTACAGTTACAAAGTGTGTTATAAGTTACAAAACTTGGTGCAAGTAACTTGTAATATTGTCCCAATCCTAGCTCCATACTTCAGCTGGGCGCTTCAGGGCTGAGGCAGGTAGTGCAGGAGGAGACAGGTGCTGCAGAGTATCTCTTCTCAGCACATGAGCATGAAAAGAGGTGGCAGAGAAACATAAAATAGAATAAAATTGAAACACAAATGGCTGTGGCCGTAACAATTGTCAAAAAAGATTAAATCATTAATTTAGAGTAAAATATATGGAACGTTGTACCAGAAGCCACTTCAGGACTCTTTTTTTAAAACAAGTGTTTGTCCATGACAAAAATCTGCAGGAATTTGGTGTAAATGTTGACAATGACCTGAGAGTGGCTGCATGTTCTCCCTAACACCTCCTTCCACAGAAAAACAAAAACATGTCGTATGTGAACCAGGGTGCATTGTTGAGCATTTGACAGTATAAAATGATGACAGTGTGTTTGCTACTTGTGAAACAAATCCAGTCTTAAAGGTTTATGAGGTTCATTTAAACTCGTTCTATTTGAACCTTCACATTTGTTTCTTTAGTTATTTTGAAGCTCCAATAATAGCTGCACTTGTCGCTGGGTCATCCTGGGTCATTTCCAGCAGGGATGCAAAGATTTTTCCAGTGTGGCTGCAACTTGTCCACCCTCTACAACTGGTCAGAATCCACAGATTTATTCTATGATTGATTGTTAAATGAAAAATGGAGTTGTATCTGTGGGTGGGTTTAGCCTGATATAGTACTACTATTTGGTTCGCAGCAGAGGCTCCATTTTTGTTTGACAAAAATGAAATCTTCAAATTTTATTTGTCTTCTTATGAGATGAAAGTTTTTTTGTGTGGGGAAAGAAGTGAATCCAAAATTGCAGTTTCAGGTGGGCTTTACGAGAGATGCAGCTGAAAACGTTTGATTTACCGAATCTGTTTGTTACAAGAACAAGTCTTTAGTCTAAAGATGGAAATCGTCATTTCTCCATAACCTTCTGGCAATGCCTTTCAGCTACAATCAAAAACAGATCAAAGGGTGTACTTTATGAGTTTGGTTGTCATTTATCTCGAAGTTTGTACATTAAAAGGAATCTCTTGGCAAATTACTGCAATTTCAGGGATTTAACTCTTTATGTGACTGGTCTGCAGCTGCTGTCTTCTTCTTCAAAATAATATTAGGGATAACATTTTCCCAGCATAACCAGTGCAGATCTGCTGTTTAACCCAGGTGCTGGTGACAATAGGCCATCAACTGAACAGATCATCAAAGCTCCACGGAGGATCTGATGTTGGTGGTTGGTCCCTGCATGAGGGTAGGGCCTCCTGCTTCAGAGAGCTGTTTGATAGAGAAAAGGACCATCATACAGGTTCAGGTTGGCTTTGATTTGAGTCTTTAGTGAGGAGCTATAGTGGTCTCGATGCACCTCTTTTAGGCTCAAAAGCTTGGGTAACCAGGTGCATGCTCCCAATTTGAAAAGCTAAAGAGAGGCTTTGTATTTTGGTAAAATTTTTGCTAAAGGACAAAGGAAGAGTAGATAAAAGGAAAATGAAAATACTTCTTATTTCCTTTCCTTTTTTCTGTCAGCCAGGTTTCAGTCAGGGCTACAGCCTGCCACCTGTTTCGTGGGAAAGCAATGTTTAAGTCAAATCCAACGGGGGATAAGGAGAGAGGAGAAGCAAAGGAGAATCATTTAGTTTGAGCATGCTGACTGCATACCGGGGCTCAGTTCACAGACTCCAAAGGCAAGCTGATGGAAGTGAGCCAGGCGCCTTCACACGGGACAAGAGGAGAAATGAAAGAGAGGACAGAAGAAGATGGAGTGAAGGAGGCAGAGGGGTTGCTGGTAGGAGGGGGCATTAAAAGTATTCCCTTTAATCAGAAACCTGCAAGATGCTGAAAGATAAGGGACAGCGAGTGATGGAGAGAGAGGATGAGAAGAGAAGAAGCGACTGATGAAGATAAAGGAGGAAAGTTTGAGGAGCACTGCAGATGGAGTTCTTCAACACCCCCCACTTCTCACCCCATAACCCCTGACTGCCTTCTGTTTGCCCTCATACCCAAGAAAAATGTTACCAAAGGGCCAAAAGAAGGCTAGACGGAAGAAAAGAGATGAATTCAGCAGCTTGTGGAAAATGGACATAGCGTGAATTGTTGACCTCAGCTGCTGGGTGACAGAGAGCAGCTTTGAGGTTGGCTAGTGCCAAGCACGGCTTTGCTAGGATTAATAGTTCAGTCAGACTCAGGGAGACAACCATGCCACAAATGGTTTATCGTGTTCGCTCCAGTTTGTCTTTCACAGAGTCCCATCAGAGCTCCGACTTCCAGACCCCAGACACTGAGCTCTTAGTGGATGTGTGGGGGCCAGGCAATGCTCTTTGTTCGGTGACAACACTATTCTCCACTCCAGAGGTAACTCACTGACAGACTGTTCAGCTGCCAAAGAGGGATGGATTAAAACACTTTGTACCTTTAAGAGAGAAGAATGGACTGATACGGCCACAAGAGTTAGTTGAGGAGCGTGTGTTTATCATCAGCGAAAAGCAAACATCAGGGACGATCAAAGAAAGAAGATAAGAGAAAACAAAATGCTCTTTCCAAATTTCAAGTCAGGCTAGAGCAACATGAGCTCCATCCTTCTGAGACACAGTGGCATCACAGGCCAGATTACTGTCTCCACCGTCTCTCAGCTGGACCTCACTGACAAGGAATCCCCACCCAGGAGGCCTCGTAACCCAGGCTATCTGAGGGTGGAGCAGGGTCAGGGGTTGGAAGTTACGGGGTTGACAGACGCGAGAGATTGATGCCCGTTGACAAAACTTGAGCCCCTCTCAGTCCCAGCAGCAGATCCGCCTGCTCCCCAGGGGCTGGGGTGGGAAAGGGATCAGAGAAACCGATACAATCCCCCGTCTCCTCTTCATCCACAAAGACATTTAAAATGCCCCCCCACCCCCACCCCCCAACTCGCACACGCCTCGATGCAACCCCGCTCTTCTGTCTTGTCCTGTTTGATCCTGTTCCAAACTGTAAGAGGAGGTGGCGGAAGGCTTCAGTAAGAAGACGGCTTTGACATTTATATTGTTACACCTGAGAACTCCTGCACTGAGCGTGTCTGTCGGTTACAGCAGAGCAGAAGTAACTCTTTCATTTAAGCTGCCTGCAACGAGTGAATTCAAACATAAATAAAAATCCCCAGCTGACTGATTACAGTGCCGTTTATTCATTTAAACAGTTAAAAGACAAATACATTAAAAAATTAAAAATAAAAAGAAACCACAAAAGACAGGAATGGATAAAGGTGTAAGATGTAAGATTTAATATCTTGTTTTTTTTATCTAAATCTCTAATAATGAAGGAAAATTTTTCAACCCTAACCCCAATAATTCACTCACATGGATGTCACAGTTTATAAAACACTAACTTTTAAAGTAATTAAATTATCTGAATTGTGTTTTAATCTTTTGCGGTGAACATCAATTGGCGGTCCGTGGGCCACATCCGGCCCGCCAGACCTCTCAACCCGGCCCCCCAACCTTTTGGGCCCTAACACCTCCAAATGAGGGACTTTAGCAGCAAAATTCATGTCCCCAATATCAATAATTGTTTATGTTCTCCAAACAACTAAAACTGCAGTCTAAACCATTTAGATGGAAAACAAGCCATTTTAAATATTAATAAATGAAGATACAATAATACTTTAACTTTCTTTTAGAAGAGCATCTGGCTCTCTAGTGTCTGCTGGAACAAACTCCAGCCCTTGAGCAAACGTCGTTGAGGACCCCTAGTCTATTGTCCAACAAATCATGTAGTTTTGAGAGCATACCTCTTACATATGCAACAATATTTAAAAATACACCTAAAACGTTCTATGGTCACATCAGTTTTTACGCAGCATTGCTTGTTTCCAGTAAAAAGTGACTAAATTTGTCCACAGAAAGCCATGCATGGGCTTTATTATAAAAGGATTTGTGACAGAGATGAGAACAATAAACATAAATAAAAAGAATCATTGGTCTTAAGTAACAATAAAAGTATAAAGAGTGGAAGGTGAATGATTGCCAGGGTGTGTGTTGTGACATCAGACCCTTCCAGTGTTTCCTCCAGCAGATAAAAACATCTGACGAGGAGTGAGGAACGTGTAACACTTAAAGACCAGATGCTTTACTCGCTCCTTCTCTTTCTTCTCCTGTTACATGAAGTCATTCATGTGGAACGTGGGAGCGCCCTCTGCACCGCCTCCTTGGAGAAAGTGACACGCGGGATCGTTTCTGTTCAAAGTTGTAAAATTGCATCTGCATGCTGTGGGTCTCCGTCGTCTGACATTCGTGTCAGTGCAAAGCTGGTGATGAGAGGAGGCGATGAAGAGACTTCAGGTCTAGCATTCAGGACAGGATCTGCCAACATGCTGGGGGGCCGTGCAACGAGCCAAATCCTGTTAATATGTTTGAATTGTTTCAGTCATTGTACGTAGACATACAACAATTTTAATTGGTAAAATAAGAATCGTAAAAATAAATTGGATTCCAAATGTAATTATTAGGCGCTTTTTGGTCAATCTAAATAAAGAAATGAGTCACAGATATAATAATATTGTCATCAGTAAGATTTTAGTGAGGCTTTGACATTAATAATGTATAAAGGGACATCGATATTCCCTAACAGCAAACACTGAAACAAAACATTTTGCGGCTGATTAGTAAAACGTCTCAGAAAACGGTCCAATGCTTTTGTCAGTTTTCAGCTTATGTCGTAACAATTGGGTTTGAAGTTTGCAACTTTCTCAGGTTTAAACCGGTTGGTCTCCCTTTTCGTCCGTTTGGCAGAGCTGAAGCAATCAGACGGAAAAAGGTGAGGATTAGGTGTAAACAGAGAATCAGAGGGCGTTTGAAGCCGAGCAGGGAGGTCATGTTCACATCCCCAGCCACTTCCACCCTGTTTCCTCCATTGATTGAGAATGTTTATCATATTAGAGAAGGTCAAGGAGGGGGTCAAGTCAAGGGGAGGGGGTGGGGGGCTTGCCACCCTTGAGCCTGGTTAATGACACTGTCCAGAACCTATCTGAGGAGGTTTTAGAAGATTTCAGGACACCATGCTGGGGAGAGGCAGAAGGAAGAGCAGCGTTCCAGCTTTTCAGTCCAACCCTCAACAATTATTTACCTGTTAATACTCCCAGTCTACCATTAACCCACCACAATCTACTTCCACTCTGTAATTTACAGCATCCGCCTGGTCTCATATCAGCAGGATAGGCCTGTGCAGCTTTCATCTCCAGACAGAGTCGTGGTTCAGGGCCTTTCTGTCTGACCCAAGCTTTGCCTGAGGTTAGCCCGGGGCACAAAGACCTCCTTTTCATGACTGACAGGGCTGGGACCTGCCCTGCCTCCTTGCTTGACCTCCTTGTTGCTTTAATTGTGTGTAATGCCAGGGCCGTGCCCCATCCGATCCGAGCTGCCCCCCAGGCCCATCACAATGAGGCCCATGGGCTACAGAGGCCAATTATTTCCTTATTGTTGACACAGACAACCAAACATTTCCCTCCCACATAACTCCTGTCCTCCCATGTGCTCTGGTGTCTCTCTGTTTCTGTCCCTCCCCAAACCTTTGCTGGACCACCTAGGTGTTTGCGCGGCCTAACGTGTACCGAGGACAGAGTTTATTTTTTTTCATACCATTTTGGCAGGATCGTCTGTGCTCATGCTCTGCATACCGGTGGAGAACCATTAACAATGCTTCCTCAAGGCACGGCCATGACAGGCGGGCGTGAAGGGGTTAAAGGTCATCTGCAACAGAGGAAAGGTTCCTTGGGGTTTTTTGACTCAGAAGGGACACAGAGTCAAATGTAATATTAGTATCAGGACTATGGGTCAGTTTTCTTAGATTAAATCCGTAATTCCTTTGTTTTGTATTGAAAGGTTGCCAGATGGGATGTCTGTGTATTCTGACAAGTACACACACACACACACACACACACACACACACACACACACACACACACACACACACACACACACACACACACACAATTAATACAGTGAAAGCCCTCGAGGGTGAGGCACTTTCCCCTTTGAAGGGAATTTTCTCAAATGACACCCACAATTTACAGTAAGGAAAACTTCTCCGTGTTTAGGGAATAAAAGCTTTTTGTTGGGAACTTTTAGTCACTGAAGTCTGTAGTCATGAGGACTACAGGTGAGAAATAGTAGGCTATGGCTAAAAGCCTCAGTGTGCATTGTCCTCTCTAAATAATCTAATTAACTAAACTAACTCAACTTTGAAACCGACTTGAAAAATTAAATAAAATCTTTTTTTAACAGAAAAACAAAATCATAATCTTTACACATAATTACACATAATCACTTCCCTTCATGGATGTCACTCAAAATGTGAGAAGACAATGGCAAGACTGCAAGTCATGCCAAGTACAAACACACACACACACACACACACACACACACACGCACACACACACACACACACACACACACACACACACACACACACACACACACACACACACTTGTTTGCACACTCGTATGCATAGATGCATGCATGCAAACACGGGCATGCGTGTAGACACACACACACACACACACACATGCACACACACACACACACACACACACGTGTACTTACGCTACTTAATGTGCAGCATGGCATTACTATAAGACCTGAAACAGAGCTTCAGGAGGATGAGGTGGTTTGTGACGTTCAGAAGGTTTAGAGGAACTGTTTCTGACTTCACTTCCAGGTAAGTAGCAGAACCTTGAAAGGCACACGGCTGTGATCACATTCAGATCCTGTCCCTCTTCATCATGTCTTCTGTCTGCTGCAAGACTTTGTGGCTGAGCTGGAGAGTATTTGGAGTGCAGCACATTTTAACAGAGCTGCCTTTATGTGGAGCCGCTCGCTGTGGTTTGGGTCCACAACCACCCCTGCAGTCGTGCCAAGACCAAGTGTGAGAGAGTGTTGGACATTTGTTGGCCCGTCTGATTTGTTCTTTCTTTGTTTGTCAAATAAACTCTTGTCTTCAGACGATGCACAAGATTCAGTAAGTGGCTGTTATTGTTCAGGAAAACAAGTCCCAACAGGTGTGTGTGAGTGTGTGAGGAGGGCGACAGCCTGATGATTTAGCACCACAGCTCTGTGATTTTTTTTAACGAGTTAGAGGAGCCACTGCAAAATGGATGGATAAGTTGCACCCATGGGAGTCACACAGGCTCCTATAGCAACATCATTTGGTCACCAGACTCTGCCCAAGAAACAGCTCTGTGAACGGGGTGTTGGCCCGGGGCAGCGTGGTGCGGGGCCATTCCGTGGTGTGACGAATGGGACACTTGAGCCAAACTGTAACACCGTCAGCGTGGTGGGCCCTCCTAATCACCCTGGCTGCACAACTTCAGAATTGAGTTTCAGATTCCAGGGGTGGCTCTGCTCTGGAGGAACTAGTGTCTGGATTCATTTTAACAACAAACATTTACAGGCACTCCCCACTGACTACCCAACCATACTCGAAAATAGACAAATCAGCAAATGAACACCTGCTTTTACACGTGCACACATGGTCCAACCCTGCACCAGGAGCCCCGCCTCACTCAGCAGATGGTCGATAACTAGAGTTTTCTGAAATGGGATCACTTTTACATGCGTTGATACCCTCACAATAAAGAGAACTTTATGTAGAGAATACACCGGCTGTTCCTCGACAGTCAAACCTCCAGTCAGGTCTCTTCAAAGCTTTTGTGCAGTGCCAAGCTTTCAGAAACACGGCATTCGTTTTTATGTACACGGCTTTGTCGGGATCAAGATGAAGGTTGGCAGTAAATAAAATGCCCGTTGAATAAATAGTTATGTAAGGTTGTCATTCACAGTTAGAGCTGTCTTGTGTGGTTTGAAAAAGGTTTCAAATGTGCAAAACCTGATGCTCGGAGAAGCAGTCCTAAGTTGGCACGGCTTACTATCAGTTTACTGTGTTAATTGAACGTCTAATGGCTCAGAAGAGCAGATGGCCTGAGGTTAAACATGTCCTCTCTCCCCCTCTCTCTCTTTAGGTTTTATTTCAGGATCAGCTGGAGGAGGTGGAGGGGTGAGAAGGGGCCGCAGACAGGGACTGAAGCCTCCCTGTCTTGGGACATGAGACCCACACCTCCCTCATCTTTGCCGACATCCACCACGGCCAAATTTAGGCAACGGGAAAACTGCACAGGGAAATATTTCAGCGCACTGTGTGTCAATAAGAACGCGAGCCAAACCAAACTCTATTTGCACTTGTTTCTCTACTTAATTGCTCATCTAAACAAGCTCGAGGGTTGGTGGGAAAGAAGGAAGAAGGGCAAAAGGAGTGAGGGGTGGGAGGTGGAAAGGTGAGGAGGCAAGAAAAAGTGAAGGGGGGTGGGTTGCCAAAATAAATGCATGAATGCTGTCTTTGACTGACTGGCATCTTTGAAGTGAGCTATAATTGCAGGGCTCTTGTTGAGCCGTGGAGCCTGTGGCCAGCAGCTCGTGGGCAAATAAGATGTTTGGCTGCATCACAAAGGAAGCGTCAGCACATAATAAACAATGAGAGAAGAACAGCAACACCAAATAGTGTCATAACAGCACTGCTAAATGGTTGTAATGTGGATATTCACATAAATCATGAAGCTTTCAAGGCTAGAGCACAAATATCACCTACATATTTTTTCTGTTAGGAAACAAAACTTTAGCAGAAGACGAAGAAAAGTTTTTTTATATTGTGCCTTTCAAGATAAAAATCACAAGGAGCTTTACAAGCATGAAGAAAAAATATACAAATAAAGATAATGACGATATAATTAAAATTAAAAATGTAAAATATAAAGAGTTGAAGGAGTCACCGCTCATCTGGGTGAGGCGCTGGATCAAAGTAGAATTCAAAAAGATCAGAATCCGCACACTTCAATCTGCAATGTGAGAGCTTTATTTGTCGAGCTTTCGGTCAGAGACCTTCATCCGGAGCTCTCTGACCGAGAGCTCGACAAATAAAGCTCTCACTTCGCAGAATGAAATGTGTGGATTCTTATCTTTTAAAATATAAAGAGTTAAAATTTGAAACAGAAAATTAAAACAGTAAACAAAAGAGCCTGAAACAATATTTACAGAAAGGATGCAACGGCAGCATGGAAAGAAGCAAATGAGGAAGAAAAAGTTAACAGAAGCTTGTGCTAAAGCCAGCTTGAACAAGTGAGTTTTCAGCTGTTTTATGAAGGAGTCCACTGAGTCCACTGATCTCAGGCTCAGGGGGAGAGAGTTCCAGAGTCTGGGGGCCACAGCAGCAAATGATCTGTCACCTTTGGTCTTTAGCCTGGTGCTGCACAACCAGTAGACTTTGATCACTGGACCTCAGGGACCTGCTGGGGGTGTAGGGACTAAGAAGATCACCAATGTAAGATGGTGCTTGTCCATGTAAAGCCCTATAGACCAGAACCAGGATCTTGAAATGAACCCTGAAGTTGACTGGCAACCAGTGAAGCTGGAGGAGAAGCGGGGTGATGTGTGTGTGTTTGGAGGACTTGGTCAGAAGCCGAGCACAGGCATTCTGAACCACCTGTAGACGGTTCAGGGAGGTTCTGCTCAGACACGTGAAAAGAGAGTTACAGTAGTCTAAGCGTGAGGAGATGAAGGTGTGGAGAACTGTCTCAAGTTCTGAATGGAGCTCAGCTTGTCCAGGGCACAGATGATCAGAAATAATTCAGATCTTTCAAATAATTTTCTGTGGAAAGGTGTTATTAAAATTAGGTGCCATACTTGAACAGCCTCAGTTTGGAGATATAAATACTTGCTAAAATGGACGGAAGCGCTAAAGGCTAGTCAGAGATCAAAGAGGATTTTTTCTCAATTTTAAACATATTTAGTTTGAAAATGTTCAAAGCAGTTTGTGCTAATGTTGTTTTCTCTATCTTTGAAGTCAAAGTCAAAGTTAGTTTTATTGTCGTTTTAAACCACATATGTCAGAGTCAAGGCCCGCGGAGCATTTTTATGTGGCCCGCGAGATAAATATCAAAAATATATTAAAACTGGCCTGCTGGCCGATTTTACAGCAAAGACTACAACTCCCATGATGCTTTGCGGCGCCAGTGCGGAGCAGACGTGCCCCCTCCTTTGTGTTTTTTCAGCGCCGAGGCAGTCAGAGGTAGTTGGGTGTCTGTAGCTCAGCTGTCTCGGACAAACTACACTCCTCTCACTCAGCGCCGAGTTCACTCAGCTGTTTTCTGACGTTGAAACCCAGAAACGGAGATTCTAGCCGCTCAGTAATGTGTTCACGACTTAAAGAGAAAGTTTTCAAACTAACTTCCAGATAGAGCCGATATAACTCCAGCGAGCAGCGACACGCTAAAACCAGCACAGCTCTGTGGTTGTGTTTCCTCCCCGACACACAACAACGTGGTCAAGCTGCTCAGACATGTTCATCAGCACAAACCTAAGTGAGCACCTGTTGTCATCTAATGTTGTCATTATTATGATGAAGATGAACAAAACAACAGGAGTCTCCTCCTCAGTTCAGATCAACCCCATGATGCAGGTATCTGGCTGGAACAGGTGAGCATCACAGTAAACCAGTGGAACAAACTGAGCTTTAAATATGTTGGTTTTATGCTCTTTTTCTGCTCCAAAACATGAAAGTTAACAGGTGAGATGTTGCATTTTCATTTAAGATAAAATTATATTTTTATTTTGTTGTTGGCCCGTGAGAAAAGATTTAACCTACAGTAAACAGGAAGTGGAAAGGCTGCAGATAGATGAATAGAATAGAAAATCCCTTTATTGTTCCTCAGTGGGGAAAGCTAGACGTCACAGCAGCGTTGACACTTATTACAGGAGAAAAAAAGTAGAATAAAAATAAGAAAAATGAATAAACAAGAAAACATAAATCCTGAATAGATTTTAAAAGTGCTGAATATACCACAAGTAATGAATACCACTGATGTGTTTTATTTGTAACTGACTTGCTCGTGTGTAATTTGGTTATTCCACATTCAGTGTTAATGCAGAAATATGTTTGTTTCCAAATTTAAAGGTTCAAAATTGCATACATGTTGATAAAGAAAACGTGCAAATTTGCCGTCACTTTTTCAAAAAATATTAAGTTTGGCCCTCGACTCCGTCCCAGAGTTTCACTTCGGCCCCGTGTGAGTTTGAGTTTGACTCCCCTGTTTTAAACCATGAAAAGTAATCCGTATCTTTCCTTCAGAACAATGGTGCTACACAGAACCATTATCAAACAACAAGACACATTACAGTCACACAAGTTAAAAAAAGGATACAATTGCAAAAATGAGACAATCTCAAAACATTAGCACTTGACAAGTGAAAAAGTGCAATAATTCCCATTGTTGAGTTGCATGCTGCCTATATGTACAACAGGTGTGGAAAGTATACAGACCCCAGTCATATTTTCACTCTTTGTTATAGTGCAGCCATTCACTAAAATCAGTTAAATTCATATTTTTCCTCATTGATGCACAAACCCCAT
Source organism: Nothobranchius furzeri (assembly GCF_043380555.1). NCBI lineage: Eukaryota > Metazoa > Chordata > Actinopteri > Cyprinodontiformes > Nothobranchiidae > Nothobranchius > Nothobranchius furzeri. The sequence goes on from NC_091752.1 coordinate 57,295,763, forward strand.
ATACAGAAAAACAGAATTTCAGAAACTCCTGCAGCATTATTAAAAAATAAAAACTGAAATATCACATGGTCTTCAGTATTCAGAGCCTTTGCTGTGACATATACATATTTAAGTCAGTTGCTTTACATTTCTTCTGATCATCCTTGAGATGTTCCACCTTCATTGGAGTCCATTTGTGTGTGATTATACTGATTGGACTTGATAAGGAAAGCCACACACCTGTCTAAGAGCTTACAGCTCACAATGCATGTCAGAGCAAACAAGAATCATGAGGTCAAAGCAACTGCCTGAAGATGTCACGTTGCGGGTGTGGAGATGACGGACCATGTGTGGTGGAGCAGATCAGGAGGTACAGATGCAGGCTTCAGGTAAAGTTAAATGGTTTTAATGGTGGAACGGGAACGAACAGTACAAGACAACGATGACAAAAAAACTACAATGATCTGACAAAGACTGATACAAGGAGGGAGGTATAAATACACAGGGCAAATGAGGAACACATGGGCAGGTAAACAAGGGGCAGGTGAAAACAATGAGGACTTAATAACAGGCAGGAGAGAGACACAGTCAGGGAGGCAGGGGCAGACCGTGACAGAAGACCTCAGAGACAGAATTGTGACAAGGAACAGATCTGGCCAAGGTTACAAAAATGTCTGCAGTACTTAAGGTTCCTAAGAGCCCAGTGGCCTCCATATTCCAGAAGAAGTTTGGGATGACCAGAAGCCTTCCTAGAGCAGGCCGTCCAGCCAAACTGAGTTACCGGGAGAGAAAAGCCTTGGTGAGAGAGGTAAAGAAGAACCCAAAGGCCACTGTGGCTGAGCTCCAGAGATGCAGTCAGGAGATGGGAGAAAGTTGTAGAAAGTCAACCATCACTGCAGCCCTCCACCAGTCAGGGCTTTATGGCAGAGTGGATAGTCAGAAGCCTCTCATCAGTGCAAGATACATGAAAGCCTGCATGGAGTTTGCTAAAAGACACCTGAAGGACTCCAAGATGGTGAGAACTAAGGTTCTCTGGTCTGATGAAACCAACATAGAACTTTTTGGCCTTAATTCTAAGCGGTATGTGTGGAGAAAATAAGGCACTGCTCATAACTTGTCCGATAAAGTCTCCACGTTGAAGCACGGTGGTGGCAGCATCATTTTGTGGGGGTGTCTTTCAACTGCAGGGACAGGACTGGTTACAATCAATGGAACGATGAATTTGGCCACATACAGGGATATCCTGGACAAGAACATTCTACTGAGTGCTCAGGACCTCAGACTGGGCCAAAGGTTTACCTTCCAACATGACAATGACCCTAAACACACAGCTAAATTAACAAAGGAGAAGCTTTACTGTTCTTGAATGGCCCAGCCAGAGCCCTGACTTAAACACAATTGAGCTGTCCACCAATTTTCACCATCTAACTTGAAAGAATTGGAGAGGATCTACAAGGAGGAATGGCAGAGGATCCCCAAGTCCAGGTGTGAGACACTTGCTGCATCTTTACCAAGACGACTCGTTGGTTGTTTTAGCTCAGAAGGGTGCTTCAACTAAATACTGAGCAAAGGGTCTGATTACGTAGCACCATGAGATATTTCAGTTTTCTTTTATTTTTATAAATCTGCATAATTGTCATGCTGGGTTGAAGTCTTTTTACCCACATGAAAGAATCACACACGGAGAGAGAGGTAAGTAAAAATACAAATGTTTTATTATAAAGAAAATTCACGAGAACGAAGGGCGCTGATCCAAACTGGGCCGGAGGGTTAACTCCGATTCTAAAACAAAAGGTAACGAGACGAATACAGTAAACTGAGAACCAGGAAAACACAGCAGGATAATGGTGGAAGAGTCTTACGGTACGGAGCGGGGGTTTGAGCAGGAGAGGGAGGCAAGTCAGGTCTGAGCTGGAGATTGTCTGGTGGAGAGGAGTAGCAGGTAGAAGTGTACGATCCAGGACAGGTGAGCGGTGGAGAGCGGGAGGCCAGAGGAGCTGAGCGACGTTGAAAGTATGGCACACTTCAGGCAGACAGGAACCGAGGCTAGAATCCAGGGTTGGTACTGGAGCAGACAAGGAAGATTTAAATGAGCACAGGAACACACACTATTCAGAGTTCTCAAACAGGAGCAGAACGTGGTGGGGCTAGAGTACCCAACAATAGAGGTCCAACCGGTGCTGAAGTGTGGCAATGCCGCTCCTTAAATCCTCTGGCCCTGCTGCTGGAAATCAGCTGCAGCTGTGACTCTCCGACTCGCCCACCTGCAAAACACTTAGGAGCACAACCAGCAGAGAAAAAGGCAGAACCATGACAATAATTTTCTAAAATTCTGTGTGTTTCTGTTAATATGTGGTGCCGTGTGTATATTAATGAGGAAAATAATGAATTTAATTTATTTTAACAAAAAGCTGCAATATAACAGAGTGAAAAACTGACGGGGGTCTGAATACTTTCCATACCCACTGTAAGATGATCTTTCACTCTCACCACAAGTTTCCATCGTTACTAGTGCAGAAGCATAATGATTTTATTGTTGGAAATGGACCAGGCCACTGTGGAAGTTCTAGAGTCAACTGCTGCTCACAAGCAACCACGGCAGGAACCTGCATGACATGTCTGAGACTGGGTTGCTTTAGGACAGCTGTAACCCACTTTTGGACAATGGACTAGCCGTTATCTTATCGAGCTATCTCAAAGACGATTGCTCATCATTTTTCCCCATGACCCCAGTTCCAGATGTTTGAGCTTTACCTTTAAGATGATGGTCATAAAATCCTTTCACAACGTTTTCAGACATTAGGTAACACTTGAATCCTCTGCCCTGCTGGAACAGCGAAACCTGTGTTTTGCGCTTCGCTCTGCTGCTCTGTCAACACTGCTAATGTTTAAGCATGTATTTATGTGTGCATGCGTGTTCGTTGCCACACATGCATCAGAATGCAGGCTCCTGAGACACAAGAGTCGGTCGTAGAGAGGTAACCCCCTTTCTGACCGCAATGATGTTTTTCCACTTTGGGGGGAAGTGTGACAGTGTTACACATGCTGTGATTAATACACCGTTCCTTGATGTCCTGTTTAGAAAATGAACTCACCCAACCCCGCTGATTATTAGACCAAACTCCCTGCAGAATATTGCACACAAAGCACCTTTCAGTTACTCTTTTTAAAAAGATTTCTTATGCCAAGGGTGTGTTGTCTGGAGGTTTTTATGTTCCATTGCTGCACTTGTGAAACGGGAAAAACCCAGCGTAGTGTTGCCTTACAATTCCCTGTGGTGTTTGTAACTTTGTACAACTTTTCGGAACTAAATGGAGGGTGCATTAGCGAGCTGTTGCAGGGAGCCAAGCTGAACATGTCGAGGCGGGGCTTCAAAAGCCTGCTTCTTGTCTTTTCTTTCGTTTTCAACTGAGGATCCTTGACAGCTCTGATGAGAAGGCTGCCGGTCACCACGTAGAAGCTTTGTAATGTTTTTTCTGAATTCCAGCAGCACGTCAGTAACAATCCAGGTCCTGTCATATTTGTACCTTAAATGTCGTTGCACGTGTGATGCGTGGTGACGCAGTTAGTCACGCTGTTGTCTTGCAGCGAGAAGGTTGCAGGTTCAAATCCTGGCTGCAGCCTTTCTGCTCAGAGTTTTTATCTCCTCTTCATGCATTTGTGAGTTTTCTCCCACAGAACAAAAACAAGTATAGCAGGTTAACTGGATAATCTGAATTGTCCCTTGGTGTGAGTAAGCATTAGTCTCTTTGTGTCTTTGTGAGGAACCTGCAGAGTGTCGCCTGCCTCTCACCCACTGACTGCTGGGGAAACGCACCATCCCCACAACCCAACTTTGAGCTGTTATGGTGAGAGTGAGTGAGTCTTTCCACATTTTTAGATTTACTTCACATAAAGCAACTCAGTCTTAGTAATTCAACTTTTTTAACTTAGTAGAGGAAGTAAAGCCCTTATCAGCATAAGTTCTTACTTTGTTTGTTCAGTAGAAAGACAGAAAAATGCAAAGAAAAGATAATCCTGGAAAACGCTGATCTCCTTCCAGGTGTCACTAAGTCAAAGAAAAGAGAACAGAACCACATGCTCACCGAAAGAGAAAACAGATTAGGGCAAAACTAAAAGACAGAAATCACACTGAAAAAAACAACAACTGCAAAGAGAGAGAAGGAGACAAAAACGGAAGCTGAGACTCCAAAACATCTGCAGTAAAGCAGCAATTAAGGAGCTATAAACAGTCTCCAGACAGCTGATAAGGTAAACTAAAATGCAAGCACTGAATGCCCTCAAATCAAGAAGCTAAGAGCAAATCTATCAAACAATTCATAAATAAACCGTTGTCAATGGTAACGACTGATCCAGCCTTTATGACCTGCATTGTCTCAGTGAGAGCAGATGTAGCATCTATCCATATATCAATGTTAACACATCTGGCACCCTTCCTCATTGTTTATACACGTGTGTGTGTGTGTGTGTGTGTGTGTGTGTGTCGGTGTGTGTGTGTGTGTGTGTGTGTGTGTGTGTGTGTGTGTGTGTCGGTGTGTGTGTGTGTGTGTGTGTGTGTGTGTGTGTGTGTTTGCCAACTAAGCCCAGGGAATTTGTCTGAATCAGTGTGAAAGTGCTTGTTGTCACTCATGACCAAGCCTCCAATAACTGTTAATATTAAGAACATTTCTTTTTGATCTGTTTCAGTTGTTTTGTTTTTTCCTCCAACTCCCCTGTCAATAATTAGACACACCAGTTTTACTACTGTTCCCAGCCTTGCCCTGGTTATTTCTGTGTTTTCTGTTATTAAAAGTATTTTTTAATCCCTTCACCTGCACTTGGGTCATACAACAACTTACACTGTGACAGTGTCCCCATCATTAATCTAAGTAGAAGATTTTTAGGTAAGAGTACAAAGAGCCCTTCAGGAAGAAGTAGTTTGTCGCGGTCTGCCTTAATCATCTGTTAAAGATACCTGGCTTGCTTCAGTCTTTGTGTTACAGGTGGGCGTGTTGGAGAACCTCATCTGATCCTGATCTCATTAATCAGAGGGCCAGGGGATTTAAGGAGCAGTGTGACACAACTCCAGCGCTGGTGGATGCTCTCACCAAGGGTAGCTTCCAGCCTAGTCTTAGATCCCTGTATACCTGTGAAGTATTTTTGAAAGATCCTGTTGTTCTTGTCTCCAGTTTATCTCACCATTGAATCACCTACCTGTGCTTGGAGTTGTTCTCGATGCCACGTCGTTCAGAATCCTCTGGTCTCCGCTCTCCACCGCCCGCCTGTCTTCCAACCTGCCTCCTGGGCATCAACTACCGCCTCCTGCTCATCTCCTCCTCGTCCACTGACGCAACCACTTCCTCGCTCCTAGACCTGACCCAGTCCATCCCCACCCCCACCTGCCCCTGGTCTCTGACCGTAAGAACCATTTCCAGAATAGCTTTGCTCTTGGTTCTCTGGTTCTGGCTGATCCTCATGTTTGTTTATTTCTCATTGTAGATACCGGTCCCTTCCTGTTCCCGTTTTAGGAGCAGCATCCTTAGTTCCCCTTACCTTTATTTAATAGAATCATATTATTTTACTTTTGTTCTCCGTGTGTGGTTCTTCATGTCCTGGGTGAAACAGCTTACCCACAACATGACAGTTTGAGTTTAAAAAGAAGTAATAGAGTATTTAAATTGAGTGAAGAGAAGCCAGGTTAACGTTAAAGGGATACTAGACAACATTTTTATATTTTATATCATGTTCTTGAGTCAGTATGTGCCAAAATTACCCTTTAAAATGTGGAGCTAACATTGGGACAATATTACAAGTAACTTGTACCAAGTGTTGTAACTGTAACTTTCATTTTGTAACATGTAATTCTCATTTTGTAACATGTAACTTTTGGTACATAAAATCAAACTTTCATTTTGTAACTTGCAGAAAATACATCAATGTACAAGTTTCAATCACAACCCTCAAAACACACTTCTCAGTCTACAGTTACAAAATTTTAATCTACGTGTTACAAAACAATTAGTCCCAATTCTAGCTTCCTTCCAAAAAGAACCAAGGCTTTGTCTTATCAGGCAATCGTGTCTCGGATATGAAATCCTCCTTTAATTCACAATGTAGGTTCTTTATTTATATCGGTTAAATTTCTCTAAAATGTATTATGTATGCAAGGAATACAAGACACATGATAGGCTGATCAGACAAAGCCTGTCATTGGTTCTTTGGGAAGGGAAGCTTGAATTTGGACAAAATGTTTTGTAACACGTAGATTTAAATTTTGTGACTAGACTGAGATGTGTGTTTTGAGAGTTGTGATTCAAAACTTTCTGCAAGTTACAAAATCAAAGTTTCATGTCAAGTACTGACATTTACATGTTACAAAACGAAAATTGTGTTGCAAAATGAATGTTACATGTTTTAAAATGAGAAATGCATGCTACTACACAAACGTTACAGTTACAAAGTGTGTTATAAGTTACAAAACTTGGTGCAAGTTACTTGTAATATTGTCCCAATCCTAGCTCCATACCTTTACGTGGTTATTATGGGCGACACACGGGAAGTGACAAATGACTGCGATCAGCAAAACTCGTTGCTGTCACTTTCATGACCTGACAAACAAGCGGCGACATGTGGTATCGGCCAGCAGCAAAAGCCAGTGACGCACACTTTTCCAGGGAGAGTAGCGAGTCTTTCTTTGTTTTGACTGTCAGGTTGAGGGAAATTTGGGTTATTAAACCCTCCCACTGTCCTAATGGGTGACCCCGTGAGGAAAGTTGACCATTGAGCAGGATTGATGGTTTATCTCTTGAGGTCCACGTGGCAGGGGTGAGGTGGTGCTCACTCCTCACCCCTGCCACATGGACCCAAGGGATAAACCATCAACCCTGCTCCATGGTCAACTTTCCTCACGGGGTCACCCATTAGGACAGTGGGAGGGTTAAGCTCTTAATTATATCTTATATAATACACAAATGTCGTTTATTCAAGTTTACGATTGCGCTAGATACACTTACACAACTGTTTGCGTGTGTATTATTCTGGCACCAACAATTTCTCATGCTGCTGCCTTTTTGTGAAGATCTCTATATTCTTTTGCAGAAATGTTGTAAAGCTCTGGAAAATCCAACACGGCAAGTATTAACTTTTCCTTCATGTTTACCTGGAGATGTGCTGAGAAGCATCCTATCCGCTCGTTGGTCAGTCAATGGAACCTCCGCTGATTGGTCCTTGTCCGAGCGACAGCGATGAAAAGTTGAAATTTTCTCAACTATCTGGTGAGAGAGCTGGCTCGCCTGTGCACGACATGTGCACGAGTGCAAAATTTCACATGCACATATTTCACGCGTCGCATTGCAGGAGATAGACTCACGATTATCGCTTTGCTGCACGTCTCATTGAAGATGAATGGAGGAGAGGCGATGTCGCCTCCAGTGTGTTGAGACCATTAATGAAAAGTCACTCAGACCCCACCACCCTCTATTAAAAGGAGGAATGCACAGCGAGGAGATTGGCTTGCTTTTGGTTCTACTAAATGGACACTGGGGATGCTTTAAGCAAGCCCAAACTGCTCAGTCTCCCTTTAACATGGGTAAAGTATGTGATGTAAAATTGTTTTTGCACATTAAACGTGTGTGTGTGTGTGTGTGTGTGTGTGTGTGTGTGTGTGTGTGTGTGTGTGTTCTATTTTAGCATTGTTATTTTATTTTACGTAGATTTTAATTCCTCCATATGAGCTCTCTCTGATGAGCGCAACGTCAATTTTGTTGTACACCTGTGCAATGAGAATAAAAAGATCTTGAATCACCGCACACTCATTGTTCTTTGCGTACCTGACAGTAACAAAGAATCAAATCTCCGTCTCACGCCCAACGTTCTGCTCATCACAGCACCAGGCTCACCTTCTCACTCCTACAGGCTGACTCAGTCCGAGGAGCTAAAATTACATCAGTGAGGGCTTCGATGCTCGCTCCATTCTCCACACATGCCAGACAGGGGAGGAAAGAATAACAGGCTTTACTGCTTCAGGCCAGCTTTTCTCCATGCCAGACCGAAGACTCGGCTCCATTAACTGACAATTATTACAGCTCATAAAGACACGGAGGATGGGAGACAAATGTGGAGGGATGAAAACGAAGACAGGGGAGGAAAGACACAGAAGTGATTCTGTAAATATGTCGAAGGTTTGAGGAGGGTAACAAGGATCTGGAGCCAGAGAGAAAGTAAATTAGATAACATATCTGAAAGTTGTTTTTTAAAAGAAGCCCTTAGAAATGTGAGTAAATTACTGAAATGAATGAGGACAAAAAGATGCACCCATCTCTGACTCTGATCAGAAATGACTAAAGATGATGGTTGGGGCTGACTATCGCATCAAGAAAAAAGAACAAGAGCACGATGAGAGAAGGCAGATCTGGATGACTTCCAACACAAACAAAACCACACTGCTGTGTTGTACAGGCTGCCTAATGCTGGCTGCATGCTAATCCTACAAACCTACAGCTTCTCTGAGTCTCTTTCATCTAAAGCTGGCCAGCAACACGCAAAAACCCGGTGTGTAATAAAAGGGTGATAGAAAAGCATCCCAAGTCATCCACAGCATGCAGACAGCGTGCAGACAGATGCAAGGCCTGCAGCAGCACAACAAAGATGTCATACCTGGATGGCAAGCAAGTGAGGACAGGATGAGAACACAGAAAAAAGGAGGGAAACCACAGAAGGAAGGGCAGCAGAAAGGTCAATGCAGAGGGTCAATGAAGGCATCAGCCTGAGAGCAGTGGCTACAGTTGGAAGACAATGCAGCTTTATTTATGAAGCACATCTCATACACACGCAATTCAGTTCAAAGGAAGAAGAAAAAGGAAATTACTTCATTCCTTAAAGTAAATAATAAATCACTAAAAGTGCCGACAATGCAGCATGCTACAGTATTTTGTTTATTATCATGTAGAAAATTGTATTAGCATTGCCATGTGATGAAGCTCTTAGCCTACAGAAACGTCAGACGTTAAAATATTTATTTATGCTTATTTAATATTACAATTCGCTGCTATAAGATTCAAGTATTTTTCAAAACCTTCCCTTTAGTTGTGTCTGCTTACTCACCTTAAACAGCTTCAGTCTCATTTTTTGCAGAGTTGTGCTTCCTAGAGTCATCTCTGACGGCTGATGTCGTGTCAACAGCATCTTCCTTTGGGATGGGGAGTGAGATGGTAACCATGAGCGGAGAGGTGGCCGTAGCGTGAGCAAACAGATGTGTTTTTCTGATTCTTATCGGGTTGGCTGTACACACTCAGAACACACACTTACAGGATGAACATCGAGACACGCTGATGGTAAACTCTGCAACATTTAAAAACAATTTAGAATGCACTGACTCCAAATTCATCTAAAAAGCAGGTTATTTTTAATTAGTCATTTAATTCGCCATGTTTCATCTCCAGGCTGTTACTTAAGGGTTTTGTCCCTGAAGTGGCTGTTATCTACGCATCACATTCTCTGTTTGTCACAGCTCAGTGCCGCTTCATCACACGCACGTCTGCATCTTAACAGCTTCTCTGGTTTCACCTCATCCTTTCATGCTAAGCTATCGCGTCGCTAAACCCTGCTGCACATTGACACAACATTTCTGATTTCATATTCTGCAGTGGTTTCTTGATTCTGTCTGAGCAGGTACTGTTTGTGTTACATTTGCTTGCATTGGAAGGTTTTCTGGTAGCTGTCAGTGCCCGTCACTCACCGACAGCAGCATCATGACTGGCGTGAATGAAAACAGGAATTTATCCATCAAACTTTGGCCGTTTTTTAGCTCAACATTATATATTTACAGTGATAAAGATTTTATAATATTTAGATGGCATGAAGTTAATTATGTTTACTAAGTTTCTGTAAGCAGATGGTTGAATCTGCGCCATGTCTGAGCAGGTGTCCCATCTGAACTCAATCAGCGACTCAGACACAATTAATATTTCTTCTGCATACAGTTCAGTCAGTAATTTATCGAAACGTCCTCTCCAACCCGGTCTCATTGTCTGAGAGAGAACACACATCTGTGCAATATGTGTACACTTGCAGCTGCTTGGTGTTGACAGAAAACGTTTCTTGGACCAGATTAGGATTTGTTAGCAGGTTTCTGCACAGTAATAACATTCCTCAGCGTGTCTGCTTCCCTCCTGCGTCTCACAGAGATGTTTGGAGCTGCTCATCGCGTTCCTTGACTTAAAGGGACACTTCAGAAATTTTCGAGGTTTTATTAAACATCTTATCTATCACGGATAGCTCGCTGAACAGCCTCATGTTGGAGAAATACAAATAAGTTCTGCAGTGGCAAGCTAATTGCTAATAATGGTGGATTACTGCCGTGTTAAAATAACGCTAACGGCTAAATGAAACCTCTTTAGTACTTCATGCAACTGCTGCTTTATAACCCTTCCTACTTCTGTAAATTTTACACAACATCAATATTCCCATCATGCCTAGCCATATCTACAGTGCCTATCTGGTGGACACCAGTCTGCAGTTTAGGGAGGAATACTTGGTCTTCTGCCAACAGATGCTTCTGGAGATCTTGCTAAAACCACCAAACATGAAGGTGAGGTGTTATAATGGGGTGTTTCTCAATTGTCAAAGCACCTGGCCTAGCAGGGCGATGTCTTGCTAGGATAGGCGCCTTGGTTTAAGAAAACGGTCAAATGGAACAGACTTGCCTCACGTGACCACGGCTTCTGAGGCGGTCACGTCACCTGACACGTGTGGTAAAGTTATATTCTATGCTTATACATTTCTGTATAACGAGCCTTTTATTTTTTTATTGTGTTAAATTGAAAATGTGAGCGAGTTAGAACCCTCTAACCACCGAAGCTGCAGCCACTAAAGCCGGGCGGACACTGTGCGACATTTTCACTCGTAGCACTCCACTTCAGCTCAAACTGTACGACTTCCTCGCAGGGCAGATCTCACGAGTCATGTGCTCACTCTGCACGACCCAGTTCTCGCATGCGACCTGACTGCTCACACTGTACGTCTGGTAGCAACACGTCGGACCTAAAAATATGCTAAAAATAGCAGTTTTTACTCAACACGTCAGACTTTTTTGTCTTGTCTTGCCTGTTGTCCTTTGGGAGTGCTGCAGGAGGACACACAGGGATTTATGGGGGTTGGATGAGGAAAACGAAATAAAGAAAGTAAATCTGTGTTTTGTGATCACTTTAATTTGACATGAACACGACAAACACGCTTTCTTGACAATCTTTGCGAGTAAAAAAATGTGTAGAAACAAAAACGAACAGCGTGTGTTATTAAATAAATGTTTTTAAATAAATGGGATATAATAATAAAATAAAAGGGAAATAGCGGGCGAGCGGTGTTGATGCGTGATCGCGCATGCGCCGTGAGCGGTTCTGATACTTTTTGGGTCGCAGCGCTGCTTCAACAGTGCGATACCCTCACGAGGGACGAGCAAAATATCAAACACGCCAGAAGTCCGTGCGAGCTCACGATTGCTGATCGGTAGCTGGTCACGTGGTGTTAATCGCTTCTCGTAACCCCCTACTACACGACCGCTCGGCGCAAAACTCGCCCCGATCTCGTGGATTCTCACACGAGTGGAAAATCGGCTCAAAAAAGTGAAAAAGTTGCACAGTGTACGCCCGTCTTAAGCAACTAACCAACCATAGATGGCTGCTTTGGATCTATTTTAGTTATCATCCTGACAGCTACAATTAGTCGACTTACATTTAAACTGGAAATTTGCCCACGAAGAAGCTGCTTGCCCCTGATCTGCCATCCTTTTGAAAATACTGTGCTGTATTCTGGGAATTATTTGACTGATGTAAGGCAGCAAGGCACCTTCCGTGTATCCCGTGTATCAGTTAGCTTAACGGCTAACCAACTGATAACAGATGATTGCGTAGAACATGAACAATCGAACACGCCTTGGCGGTTCCTGATGACGTATCTCCTAGGAAACTGGTGCGGGACCAAGGCATCAAAGTAAGGTTCCTTGACATTGAGAAACACCCATGATGAAAAATTTCAATATATTAGTGGGAGAGATCCAAATAATTTGCCATCAGAATTGAAAGAGACTTAACAGAACACATAGAATTCTCCAATCCTACTTCTATAGAGGATTTACCCACCTTTACTAACCAGGAACTCAGCAAACTAGGCATGTAATAACCAGTGTTGGGAGTAATGCCGTTTAAATATAATGGCTTTACTAACGGCGTTCTTTTTTAAGTAACAGAATAATCTAATTAATTACTTTTCCCACTGTTGCAACGCCGTTACCGTTACTGGGGACGGAAGGTTGTGCGTTACTATGTGCTCGTCGAACGTTGAGCAACAGTGTGAGGCTTTCTGACCGCCACACTTCAGCTGCAGCCAGGGAGAGAGAGGTGTCGGGAACGCACTTACAAACACGATGATGATTGGCCGGGTGGGCGGAGACCCTCAGTGTTCTCACTGTCTCAGTCTCTGCCTGCTGTAGACGCAACAGAGCAGTGATGGGAATAACGCCGTTTAAAATAACCACGTTAATAAAAAAAATATTTCTTTCTGTAACGAGCAAACTAATTACCGTCTTCTTTAAACAAAACGATCATTTCTGCTACTGATAAGGAAATGCGTGCGTTAAGCAGCGCGGTGTGTTGAAGCTGTCATCAGCTGATCAGGAGCTAAAGAGGCAGATGTTTTCATCCAAGCGCATCACGGCCTGGGAAGAACAAGGAAGACGTGATGAATATCTACGGCTGCAGACCCCCACAGACTTGTTGCTGCAGCAGCGAATCTGCGGGTCTGCAGCCGTGCCCTTCTTAGCGTGACAGCGGGACGTCCCGAAGGTCCGCTCACCTGTTCACCGCTCAGACGTCCTGATCATCCAGCTGTAACCTGTTTCTGATCATGTCTTTAGCCCCGCTGTAACACTGATGCATCAGTCTCAGACGTCATGGAGCTCAGGTGTTATTAGAACTACCTGTGTGTGTGTTTACCACCCAGCTTCAGCTCTTCTGTGGTTGGGTCTGACCCACGTTAGTAAATGTAAGTCCTCCATCAAGCTTGTGCCTCTTCTAGTGTCATTTTAAAGGATTTTATTTATTTATTTAACCATTACTAGATTACCAGCAACAGAAATGCTGCTAAAAACACACAATTATGTGAAGCTGGAAAAATTAGAATGCTGTGCAAAATTACATTTATTTCTGTAATTTAACTAGACCGAGAGACCATTTAAAGGCTCGGGAACCTTTACAGGTGTTTCGATTTGCAATTATAAATTTTAGCTGATTGGGTTTTTGTTAAATATCACACAGTGACCTTTTAACAGTCTAGATTAGTGTAATGTTCCTATTAGTAGTTCCTCCTGTTAAGTGCTTATTTATTTAAATTATTCAGGTTTATAAAAACATTTGGACATACATTTTATTATGTTCCAGTCATTAGTCATTTATATTTCACTATTGTAGTAATTCTTGCATGCTTTAATGAAAAAAGTAACTAAGTAGTTATTTTTCTTGGTAATTAGTTACTTTTATAATATTGTAACTCAGTTAGTAACTGATTTACTTTTTTGACAAAGTAAGCAGTAAATATAACTAATTACTTTTTTAAAGTAACGTTCCCAACACTGGTAATAATAAAGTCTTACTACAGGAGAGGTTATAAGCAAACCTTCTCATGCAGGACTAGTTACACTCTTTTGTTGTTTGGAAGGTGTCGACAGTTCCAGGAGTGTGAGCTCTTTCCCCTTCACGGGCCAGGCCGGTTGGGTGTGAGAGGCCGTAGACCAACTGGGGTCCCACAAGTGAATGGATCAGTGTTGAAATGTGGCTCTAAATGAGCAGCGGTGGTTTCACTTTACCTCCACTCGTTTAGAGTTTGAAGATTGACTAGAATTGAGCTGAGAAAAAAAGAAGATATTTAATATAAAGTTCCTGCCCTGACACCCATTAAGCAGTAAACAAAGCATCATGTGTTCTTCAGGCGTAGCCTTCATGGATTCTGCAGCACATCTTGCTCCACGTGTTACACTTTCAGCTGGAATTTCATAATAATGTTGATGTGTAAAGAGTTATGAAACACCATGTGGATTAAACTCCAGCTAATTCTTTAGTTTAGAGTCGTTTTAGGACTACGGTAATTGTTGCTTTCGGATTGTTAACTCGTGAATTTGGTCAGAACAAACCTCTCTTTCTCCAAATGCTTTTCAAATGACTGCTACAGACAGTGCGACGCAATGGTTTCACATCTTTTTTAACAAGCAAGAAAAAGCACTTCCTCTTTCACCTAATTTCTTTTCAAACTGATGCTCTGATTCTGAGATCTGGATGGAGACAGAAGAAACAAATGAAGACAAAGATCCTGGATCAGGGCTTGGAAAATGACGTTCCAATCATGAGAACTCTAGCTGAAGCTGGGTTGGATTTTGTTAACATAAAAGCAGTTCCTGGATCAGAAAACGTTCAGTGATCATAACATGAGAAAGTTTGTTAAAGTAATATCAGGTGAAACAAAAACAGCAAGTGGGGGGATCCAGTTCTGTGACTGGTAAAGCGATAGAAGCAGAGACCGTTGGAGGAGTTATGGCTGACAGGAGGTTGTGTTTCTGGTAGTCCTGTTTGTGGTCAGTGCAGATGGTAACATCACACCTCTTCTGTGTTTTGACATTCAAAGATAAATGGAACAGATTTATGACCCAGACGATAAGGACGTACCTTCACTAGACGTAAACAGTTCATTCGTTTTTTTCTTTGTCATCACATATGCTTACTTTATCACAGTTATCTTCATTAGAGGTTCGTTTTATACTTTTCACCTTGTGGTAATCAGAAACGTAGCTGTTTGTGGTGCAAATGAAAAAAATGCCTTTGTTTGGATCAAATAAGGAACAGACATTGGGAGGAAACACTGTCTGAATAATTTGGAGAAGGAAACTGTAGGTGGAAGGATGGAGGGACGGTGAGTTTGTCTGATGGGAATGAGAAAAACACATCCAACAATCCACATCATCAAGAGTTTGTTTGAATACATGTGACCCCAAGTGACCCAGAGGCAGCTCATGTGCTTTTCTATCAGACAAACCCAAGTCTCTAACAGCAGTTTCACACATTAGTGACAAAAACAAAGTTCTTCTAAATGACATTACGTCAGCACACCGTAGCTAAGTTTCACTTCTTTTTTTTCTCTCTCTGTCACAAGCTTTTCTTTGTGCTCGTCTCCCTGCTCATGTGTTTCTTTCCTCTGCTAATGTTCTGTTTTTAATCTTCGGTTAATCTGCCATGCATTTCTTCAGAGGAAACTGGGGGCAACCAGAGAAAAATAACGCAGGCACAGAAGAGAGAACGTGCAAACCGCAGCACCAGTAGGGGTGAGCCCAGAGGACACTGTTAGCCACCATGTTGGCCCAAATCCACCAGTGGATAAATGGTGTGTCAAACGTGTTTTTCTGTTTAAAAAATACTTCCAAAGACAAATATTTCTTTTAATATTGAAGAGGCCATGCTAGCTTTCTCTTTCTTAGTTTAGAATGTGTCCCTTCTTAAAACAGGATGGTTGAGACTAGAGCAGGGGTGGGCAAACTTTTGAGTTGTGGGCCACAATGGGTTCAAAAATGTGACAGAAGGGCCATACCAGGAGCAGATGGATAGTGTTTGTGCAAAGTAATACATGTTACAAGGAAACGTCATTGCATAAAAGGGTTTACCTTTAATAGTTAGTAAAGCATGAACATTCAAGGCTTTTGAAAACAGAACTGCATTTATTAACAACAGTAAATAAACACTCTATCCTTTGACGTATACTGTACATCTTCCCCTTTTCAGATCCATCATTAATTCTCACTGGCTACAACACAGTCAGTTTTGTAGTTTTCAATCCCCCCACCCCCACCCAGCCTGTTTTTTTTTTTTTGTACAAACTATTTCCAAAAGGCATCTCTCTCCCCCCCCACACACACACAACACAGTAGAGAAACACATTCCTTTTCAGTGTTTTTGCCAGTGCATCAAAGTCTGGAATAAGTTTTGTTGTAGCAATTCTCAGGATAGATCTGAGGTGTTGGTCCGTCTACTTGGATCAGTGACGCGTTTTGTTGATGTTCATGAGGCTGAATGTTTGCTCACACACATAGGTCGAGCCAAACAATGCCAGCATCTTCTGCTCCATCCTCCGCGAGTTTGGAAACTTGGCTTCATGAAGTGAAGCATAAAAGTCTTTCAGCTTACGAGAGTTAAACTTCTCCTTCAACATGGAGTCAGACTGAAGATCTATCAGTTCTAACTGCAGCTCCTGCGGTGCCGTTTCAGGATTTTGAGACAGGGGACAGCACACAAACTCAAGTGACTTTTCAAGTTTTGCTAAATCAGAGAATCAACGGCAGAATTCTCTGTTCAGGTCATCCAGAGATTTATTGTATTTCTTTGCATTTCCAGGTGCCTCTGTCTGTCTGTCTGCATGGCTAATGTGGGGAAATGAGCAAAGGATATTTTTTGAAATTTGACTAGAAAATAAGGTCAGCTTGGATTTAAAGGCTGTCACATTTGTGTACATGTCATGTCACATGTCAGAGCACATGACACCAGTTTTAGAATCATTGCATTGGCTCCCCCTATGTTTCAGGATCCATTTTAAGGTTCTTCTAATGGTTTTTAAGTGTCTTAACGGTCTTGGGCCTTCTTATCTCTCAGAACTGTTTTTACCATATGAACCCTCACGGCCTCTGCGCTCCTCTGGCAGGCGTCTCCTGGTCATCCCTAAAGTCAGGACACACACTCATGGCAAGCTGTCCTTCCAGTATTAAGGCCCTCACCGTTGGAACAAGCTACCAGAGGACCTCAGGGCCGCAGAGAACGTTCATGTTTTTAAGTCCAGGCTCAAGACCCATCTTTTTAGGTTAGCTTTTATCTAAATATTTACTACAGTTTTATTCCTCGTTTTACATGATTATATTTTATTACTTGCTTTGCATGTTTTATATGATTATATTTTAGCACAGTTTTATTATTTAAATTATTATTTTACTGTCTATATGATTTTATTTATTACTTATAAATAAAGGGGGGGGGGGGATGCTCCCCCTCCACTGAGCGCCCTGACTTAGTGTGGAAGACCTGATGCTGCCGGGGCAGACGGCTCCTCTGATGGTGTATCCTTGCCTTTCCTTACTGGGCTCATCTGGACTCAGCCAAATATATTTTTTACTTGTGTGTGTGTGTGTGTGTGTGTGTGTGTGCGTGTGTGTGTGTGTGTGTGTGTGTGTGTGTGTGTGCGTGCGCGTGTGTGTGTGCTTGCATATGTCTGTTAATGTTTTTAACCTGTTATGGGAACCTGGGGTCATTTTGTAAAGCACTTTGAGTAGCACTTTGTTTGAAAAGCGCTTTATAAATAAATCTGATTGATTGATTGATTGATGTACACACTGGATTATTTTCAGCAGTCCAACGTGTTTCCCAGTTAAATTAGGTGATCCATCCGTGGTGACGTTGGCAAGCTTACTCCAAGTTAGCTTCAATTTTTCAATGACAGCCGACACCCAGTCAAGCAGGTCCTCTCCCCGGGTTTGTCCTTTCAGGGACTCCGTGGCCCAAAACTCCTCCATTACCTCAAAATGCTCGTTAATCTCCCGAATAAAAATAAGGAGCTGAGCAGTGTCTTTTATGTCATTACTTTCATCCAGTGCCAGCGAATAAAAATTGAAGGATTCCGCCTTTTTGTTTAATTGGCTGGCTATGTCTTCATCAATTAGTTCCACGCGACGAGCCACAGTCCTGCGTGATAAACTAACCTTTTCAAACTTGTCTTTGGTCTCCCACACAAAATACCTGCAGTCTCTATCATGCATTCTTTTAAAAACTCGCCTTCTGAAAAAGGCTTGTCAGCCTTTGCTATTTGGAATGCTGGCAAAAAACTTGCCTTAGTACTTGCCATTTGAATCATAGTTTGTCGTTGTAAAAAGTTCTGCTGAGCCTGTAAATTAGCTGTCAACCTCTCAGCAGTAGCCAATCGTTCTTGTGTTGATAGCTTGCTAGCGTAGTTAGCATGCTTTGTGGAAAAATGATGGCTGATATTGTATTCTTTGAATACTGCGACTGTTTCTTGGCACATCAAACAAACAGCTGTTGATTGAAATTCAGTGAAAAAATATTTTGTTGTCCACTCTTTATTGGCACTCACTGTCCACCTTTCTTTTCTTCGGATGACTCATTTTTATGAAATCGTGAAAGGGGAGAAGCATGAAAAAAGAGGAAGTCCAATGTAGACAGATTCAGTGAGCGATTTGTGTAGAGTGCCACCTTGTGGATGACTGAAAATAGAAAATTACGTATAAATTATGTAATGTCTCTCTGTTTAACAACCACCTTGTATTTGGGGTTGTTTAGTCCTCTCATAATGGACAATAAGTCCTGTGCATTTGGGAATATTTTTATTTTTTATTTTATTTATCCAGTGAAGTCGATTGAGAACTCATTCTCACTTACAATGACGATCTGGCCAAGAGGCAGATTGTTGTTGCACTTCTCATTTGCACTTGATTAGCCAAAGTTATAGAGGAAACAGAATATTACTCAATATACCTGCTTGGAAACTGAAGAATTGCGCAGTTAGCTAGTAGCGAAAGCTAGATTTGTGTTAGCTTTGCTATTCAGAATGCTAGTTAATGTGGTTTGATGTGAATTAGTTCCTGTGCTGTTTTTGTTTGGAACAAAGATCTTTCTGTTTATATTGTTGTGGCGAACACCTTGGTCCTCGGGACGCCCATGAAATTTGTGGAAACTGTGCGATTTACAACATGGACAGTCATCGATGCAGAGCACGTTTCTTGCATGCAGTTTTTTTTCCTTCCAAATCTGGAGTTTTCTGTTGCTAATAGAACAGCTGTTGACTACACACGTCCTCCCAGTCTTCCTTGAAATGGTCACAAAAAAAAAATCTTCCAATTCCAGCTGGTTATTTTCAAATTCCTGCTCCACAGGGCCTGACTCTGTCTGGCAATAAACAAATATAAATATCTGCGTGTGTCTGACTACCAAAATAATGGCGGAGACTCGACTTCCGATTGTTTCTCTGATTCGGGCTATTTGGAATGTGCCATCTACTATAGAACCATAGGCATTGCAGGGAAAATGACAATTAATTTAGGTTTAATAACACTATATACTATAATTCCGGAGGGCCGGATTAAAATCCCCAACGTATGCGGCCCGCAGGTCGTGGTATGCCCATACCTGGACTAGAGTATGGACAAGTAAAGGTTTCCTTTACGCAGCACTTATGGCAAATTAACTGTGCAATATGAAATAGTTATGAAAAGGTTATAACGTTGCATTTCTTAAACTATTATGACATTTTAGAGATCAGAATCATTTTGGGACACCTTGTAGTTGCCCTTCCTACCCATTGTGATGAGTGTCAGGCTTGTCTCTTTGATCAGAGATCATCTCTGTTTCTCCAAACTGAGCTTTCTACCACAGGTACGGTTTTAAGACCAATGGTTTTTACTCCCTTATAGTCTCTTTCCCAAAACAATAAACATTGTTTTTGTACATGGTTTTGTTTCATTTTCTTCAGTCATTTGGGGCAATAAGGGTTAATAAT
This sequence comes from Nothobranchius furzeri, assembly GCF_043380555.1. Taxonomy (NCBI): domain Eukaryota; kingdom Metazoa; phylum Chordata; class Actinopteri; order Cyprinodontiformes; family Nothobranchiidae; genus Nothobranchius; species Nothobranchius furzeri. The sequence continues at coordinate 57,315,311 of NC_091752.1, forward strand.
GAAATAAACAAAAATACTGTAAAAAAATCATAATATTACTATTAAAGTGACATTAGAAAAATAAACCATCTGTATCTTGTTGAATAAAGGAAGCTTGGGACGTCAAAAAGTCATAGCCATGTCCTGACCGTCTGCTTTTTTAAATGCGTAATCTTGAAAACGCAAGCGAGAGACTGAGAAAAGATGGTTTTACCTTGTAATAATCAAGCCAGACCTGCTTACATCTGCACTTTCCAACGTCTTTAATATGTAAATGCTGGCTGCCACACTATGCTGTGCTAATGCTAGCGCTAGGCTAAGCTCCTGCTAACGCTAGGCTGATCTGCTAACGTCTTTGGTACCACTCACCACCAGGATGCACTACTGGGAATATCCAATGCCAGATAAATCCAGTTTGTGCTGTTAGCCTTTGTCACGTTGTCCCAAACTGGACATAATATTTTTTAAGTAGTTTGCTTTTTCATTTAACTCATGCTTAAAAAGATATAGTGAAAAAAATCTGCACTACCAGTTGTTTTAGCTGACAATAGAGTAAACGCACATTGCTTGGTTCCTGTCTAAACATACAGTATACATAGCAAAGATTAGTTTTTACCTCGGGTAAAATCATATAAGTGGGTTAACTCGCACCATCGGTGGCTGCAAACACTTTATTCCCATTGTAAATGCAAGTATCCTGGTTTCTGTTTGAGCTTTTTAAATGTTGAAAATCTTTTAAAGAGTAATCTCTAAATATCATACTGAGCAGTTCCAATCCACTGATTCTGTACACAACAGATTCCCTGTTCTTTGTCGGGCTGCTAAATCTTGACACTTCTTTAAGTAAGGGTGGCAGTCTGTCTGTCAAGTGTGATATCTTCCATCTGAGAACATCCTGGAGACCACTGGCATCTCTCAGATGTTGTTGTTGTGGCCATTGTCTGCCAGCAACACTTCTGTTGTGATCATATTTGGAAGATGATCCAGGAAGTATCTTGTTTGTGGTTTCTTTGGGAGTGCAGTGACTTCATAGCTGTGTTGTAATATTATTTAGAGTTCATGTTACACTTAACTCCGTGTTCGGTGCCTTTTGATTTCAGCCATTTTGAATTCAGAGATACTATAAAAGAATTCCACATGAATCATTTTCATGAAAGCCTTTATTTCCGTTATTTTCCTCCCTTTCTCCCTCCGACACCCGGAGATCTCAACATCCTGAACTTCAAAGGCCAGTCAGTGTCCAAACACACCTTTTTGTTAACCTCCACATTTTTCTGACTATATTTCCGTGTGAACATCTAACATCTTCCTCTGTTTTTACATTGCTGCTCCCTACTGCTGAAAACACAGGAAACCTGTAAGTCACCACACTGTAAAGTTACGATATCAAGCAGGAAAATAATTACAGAGCAGGGGGAAAGTAGCAGCAGAACAAAGAAAAGTGAAATTGGTGAGGCTGAATAGCTCGATTTGGCTGAGGCCCGGGGGGGGGGGGTACGACCCACTAGCATTTCTGCAAAGCTGCCTTTGATGCTATCATGATATTGCTCTGATATTAGACAGTGAAGGCTGCAATTGTTGCTTTTATTATGATGCACAGAGTATCAGACAATCCTGTTGTTTTCGCTTATTTGGAAATCCCCCCAAACGGAGTGCCACATGCCCCAATCAATCTGTTTTATTCTAAGCAACCGCCTGCATTTCATCAACAATGCTGGAAAATTCATAGAAGCAGTGTATGCGATCTCACAGCATCCCTGCTGGAAGCTACCATGAAATTATCACAAAGAAGTGGGATGATGGTAAATAAAAGGATTCAATTTTGATCTTCTCTTCATTTGAGGATGTAGGCCTTTAAACGCCAGAGCTTTTGGCAACAAAAAGCACCATTTCTCTAATCACTCATCAAATTTATCATCATCAACGTACAAGTGACATACACGGGCAATTTCAGTACTTGATATCAGCAGTGCAAGTTCATTGGTAGCTGCACTGATTGGAATGACTACAACTCAAAGTTTGGCAAGTGTTGGGCTGAAAGAGGGAGACTTCCAGACAAGTCTTAACATCGATGCTCTTGAAAGATGCTGAGTGGAGATTTATCAGGAGGAATGTGGGGTGAAATTGCTGCCTGCATATTAAGCAGCCTGGTAAAAAAAAAAGGGGTGGGCCACAGGACAGATATGTTTAGGTGGAGCGAGAGGGGGCAGTGGGGTGGGGGTGTTTAACATTCCTGTAAAGTTGCCGTGGGGACAGTCGAGGCTGTGTTCCATAACCGTGTCCACATGCTGACAGCTTTACGCTTGCGGTCCCAGCATTTAACTGCTGCCCCGAATTAAGCCAAGAGCCATCGTATCTCCCTCCTATCCACAGACACTGAGTCAAAACTGGGTCTGGGCTGATGCTCGATACCTGGTGGTGATGAGCCTTTTAGTAACACCATCATAGAATAAGAAGAGCAAGATGTTTTAAAATCAAAATGTCTCCTCTCTCAACAGGTGCTCTGTCTAAAGCCCAGACAGCCTCAGGGAGCAGACGGGTACGTTGGACGGGTTCACCGACCTGTGAACTGCCCCTAACCTTCACACACACACACACACACACACACACACACACACACACACACACACACACACACACACACACACACACACACACACACACACACACACACACACACACACACACACACACACACACACACTCTGTCTTTTTTTAGTGCCCTAAACGGCGAACAGGAGTTGTTGGTTTGCCTGAATTTGCCTGAAGCTGATATCAGAGGCATGACGGCCAGTTCAAACACAGAGAAACAGGTGGATCACCTTCTCTTTGGAGATTAAGCAGGTGCTGTGAATTTATGTATAAAATGTAAAGAAATCATGGGTGCAGTTTTACTCATGTTGATAATATAAGCTTGCTGCTGCGGGGCTTCTGTGGAAATCATTTTTATGTTTTCTATAAAATAAATTGTAAATGATTACTCATTGGACATAGGGCCCTGAACAGCTTGTATTCAGAGAAATAGTGTCCCGGAGGACTGACGAGTTAAGACCAAAAGGTTTACCAAATTATTTATAATTGAGTCTTTTATGGCTTGTTGTTTAAAGCAGATTAACCATTAAAGAAAATCCAATGGCGCTGTAATGATTTCAGCGTGTTTCAGTTTAAACAGTTTTAATAGTTTGCTGCTCAGACGTTTGGGCTCACTACCATTCCTTCCTGCTGCCTGTTGAAGCTCTACTTGAAATCTTGTTAAGATCCAACCATGCAAATTAGGAATTGTGGTAATTTTTCAAGTGATCTTAAACACTGAAGCACTTAAACCCATCCTTTTGTTTTCTGCCAGTGTGTTGTTTCAGGGATTATACGCTTAAAACAAGCTGCAAACAAGCCCCTGTTTGTGACATCACAAAATGGGAAAATGTTGAGCTCCAGCTTCCTTTCTAAAACTGATCGAACCCTAGAACGGCTCGTTTCACTTCTTGAAACTATTAAGAATAAAACTGCTGAAATTGCGAGAGGGATTAAGTGTAACGAACTCCATAAACATGTTTTTTATGGACCATGGGACAGTTAGAACCTTTAAAACGTTATAACTCCTTTAATGTTTTGTTTTTCTTTCAACAGAACATCCTTCATTTTTAATAATCCGCTTTGATCCACCAGCTAGCTGAACAAGCAGCTAACTATAACTGGATACCAAAACATTGGTGTGTCGATTTACAGAAACATTTCTCAACTTTCTATCCAACCACTTATTAATCTGTCAAAACCTGCAGCCTTCTGATCCATCCTCCATCATTGCCTCATATCCCAGTACTTCATGTTGTGCCTGTCCAACCTCACTGTTAGCTTGGATGACACTATTAAATCTTAAATATACAGCTAATAAATGCAGCTCTATCCTGTGTGACCTGACCTGTTTATATGTAGCCATAGATGTGGTTCTCTGCAATCCACAGGTGTTAATTTTATACACGTGAAGCAGTCACCTTTAAGGTGATGATCCTTATGGGATGGGGGCTGCAAGGTAAGCATGCACAAACCAAAGACAAACACATAAATCTGCAGTTTCTCAGCAGATGAATGAACGCACGTTTGGTGTGAGTGAATGGGCTCAAACACTTTCTCTTGATTCGTTTATATGCTGAGAGTTATATTTAAGGTCAGCTTTGGTTTGATCTTGTTTGCACAAACCAAATGGAACAAAATGTACATAATTAGTTTCACATACAACTTTTAATGTCAGTAGGTAATGTCAGCACTGTTCTGCAAAGAAAGCAAAGAGAAGCTCAGCTGTTCAGGATCAGAACTTTATGCATTATTTTATTAGCGTGTTGAGCTATTAGAGAAGTAAATTCTTTTTAGTATTGAACCAGTTTTTCATAAGTATCTGTTTATTTTTTCTGCTTTTATTATTTAAAGATGTGGAACTCTGAACATCCTTTTTTTTCAATGATCATTTCTGATTATATTGTGTCACTCTGAGTTTTTCATGCAGGCTGAACTTGAAAATAGTCTCCCACACCTACCTCCTGAATTAGCCTCTGATAGAAACTAGATGATAAAAATCCTGACAGATCTGCATCACACGGTCACTTAACATTTGTGGACTCACTCATCTTGACTCACAACGAGGAAGGCTGGTTTAGCATCCAGGAAACAGCAGAGAATGTCTCTCTAACATTAACTAACATTAGCATTAGCAACTTAACCTCCTGGCTTGTGTTATTTGTGGAGATAAAAAAATCAACATCGCGAGTCAGCAGTAGATTCGTGTTGCTCCGAGATGAGACTTCAAAATGTCAAGAAATGCAAATCCTGGCGTGCTGTGCCACTCCGTGCTGCAGCAGACTTGTCCGTGCTGATCCAAGCCCTTGTGGGCTTTTTTTTAATCCAAGTGTGAATTGCAAGGCATTCACTCCTACCAGAGAACACAACACATTTATTTATTAAATGAGTTTCCCACACCTTTAAATGATTAATGTAGTTTTTTATTGCAACATTTTTTACACTATTCATGGTTATTTGGTATTTTATTCAGCTCCTTTGCTGCTGCAACAACACAAATTCCCCAGAGAAATTTAACTAATGTACCATCAAGCAACTAAAATGTAGATTGTCTACTACATCTAATATTTATACAATTTGATGTAAGATAATCTGACTTATTTCCAGTTATAGAGAAGAGCAACCATCCAAATAACTGGTCAAAGTTTTAGTCCCGATAGGAAAGAATCCAAACAATTGGAAGAAAAACGGATCCTTTCTGTGGGCCAACAGTTTTCACCATTCAAACATATTTCTTTTATTAAAACATGAGAAAGCATTTTTTACAGGAAAACACCCAGCTGTTTAAAGGACTCATCAGGAAATCTAAAACAGAGTTTTCACTCAAAAACAAAAGCTTTTCTGTATTTTTTTTTTTTTGTTACTCAACCATGTGTTTAGATTTTGCATCAAAAACACAAATATCACTCCAGCATGTGTAGGAAGTCTTTGTAGTTCTCACAGTAGCTAACTGATGTCCTTAAAAGTTACAGTTCTTTCTGAAAATAGCAGCATTGGCAAACAAAGTTTTTCTCAGATACATTGCAGCAAATCACCATGGCAACATGGATCCACAGCTTGTAAACATTAAATTTAGTGTTGTCATTGCTGTTCATTTGAACATTTGTCCTTGCAGAATTACCCTCTTAATGATGAATAATTAATATCTGGGAAAAAGAAATAAATCAAATAAAGTCTTGGTTAAATTGGACCAAATTGACTTTTCTGGATCTGACCAGATGAAAAAAGGCTGCTCATGAAAAAGGCACAACAGGCAACACTGTTAAGAGAACTTAATCACCCAGTCTATTGAACATTCACGTTCATTCCTTCTTGTTACTGTTAACTACACCCGTTTTTTATGAACTGTTAGGGTGGAAAACCTAAAACGTGTACGGCAGAGTGCCTTGAAGACCAAGGTCAAGTTTGATATTTGACACAGTTTCATTTTTATCTACAGATAAATGCCTTCTTCCACCACCACATACAAACCTCACCTGTTTCAACCTACCCCTCTCCTCATCGAAATCCATCCAGCCAACATTAATTCGTCTCATTGTTCTTTTTGCATATGTGTTTCCTGCCCCCTGATACAATCTCTTTTTACGAGGCATTCCCTCAGCTCCTGTCAGTCTTTGTCGACAGAATCTATACTCTCAAGGTGACGACAAGAACAATTTTTTTTTTTTTAATATATATGGAGAAATAGTGCTCCCCGAATGTAGATTTAAGGTAATGTGTTTATTTAGCATCCTCAAAATTAGGATTAAAAGTCCAATTTTAAATGTACCGGTTAAAGTTAGAAACAGAATTAATGACCTAAAAATTAGGATTAAACTCATAGGCAAAGTTAATATCCCAAAGGCTAAGGTTGTGGTCAAATTTCTTGATCCTAAGATTAGAGTTTAGGGTTAAGAGAAAATTTAATATCCATAGAGTCAGGGTTAAGAATAGAGTCAGGTTTATTAACCTTAAAATTAGGTGTTAGGGTTAGGGTTAAGATTAGAGTCAGACTTGATGACCTCAAAGTTGTAATCTAGGGTTAGGGTTAGTTTGCTTAGGGTCAGGGTGAATGTTAGGGTCCAATTTAGTGACCTTAAAATAAGAGGTTAAGGTTAGGGTTGGGGTTTGGATTAGGGTTAAGGTTTGAATCAGGTTTAGTGACCTTGAGGTTTGAGTCTAGTTTGCTGTAATGATGAATCTTTACTGCTGTAAAGATGCAAACTGGTTCACCCGAAAGACAAAACTCCTAAACACAAACTGAACAATGTGGTGCATGCTGTACAGTGCAGCGAGGAATGCCCAGACCTCTACATCCGAGAAACCAAACAGCCATTTCACAAGCGCATGGCACAACATAGAAGAGCCACCTCCACGGGACAGGACTCAGCAGTTCATTTGCATCTAAAGGACAAAGGTCACTCTTTCGAGTATGCCAACGTTCACATTTTGGACAGAGAGGACAGATGGTTTGAAAGAGGAGTAAAGGAAGCCATTTATGTCCACTGTGAGCAACCATCTTTGAACAGAGGCGGTGGTTTACGACACCAACTGTCTGCCATCTATAATCCAGTTTTGAGATCCCTTCCCAGATGCCTCAACGCCCACGCATATCCTGGGCCATCTGACCTCAGGAATTCACATGATAGGGTGGGGCCAGGCTTCACAATGAGCTCACCCGAAACTCTGGCTGAATAGGACCCACACCCATCCTCCCACCTGGGCTCATGTGTTTATGTAGAAGATCATCAGAGGGTCTTTTGTTCCCTCTTCGGGGGGAAACTCCCATTGGGTTTAAATCTGGGACTCTCCACCATTTGACCTTAGAACTGAAGAAGCCTCTGGGATGAGAGGTGAAACGTCTTCAAGCAACTCAAAGAAGTCCAGATGCTTTTCTTTCAAAGCTCATTAGACTACAATGACCTGGATGACTGAGAACCTTCACAGACTCATGGACTCACCCATCTTGACTTGTGACGGGGAAGGCCGTTGTTGTTTTAGCGTCCAGGAAACATTAGAGGACAACTTGAAAGAAGCTAACCATTAGCATTAGCACCTTTACCACATGACAGAACTCCTCCAGGCTTGTATTATTTGTGAAGACAAAACATCCATGTTGCAAGTCAGTGGTAGAGTCACATTGCTGTTATCCAATATGAGTCGAGGTGTCCAAGTATCAGGAAATAAGACTCCAAAACCTGCCGACAGAAGCTCAGCGGTGTGTGGGTCACTTCTAGTTCCTTCTAGTGTTTCTTGCCTCCCGAGTTCGACTTACAAGACATTCATTCCTAGAGACCACTGCAAATGTCACAATTAAACGAGTGTGCCACAACTTTAAGAAAATCAGGAGTGCATTTCGGCTCACACAATCTGTCCTCGTGGTGATTTCTGGAACAGAAAACAGTTTCCCTGACTTCCAGATTAGTTTACTCAGATTTTTCACTTAACCCACCTTCTGGAATTCCCCCCACTCATGCTACACAGTTTATTCTTTAACCTTTATTTGGATCCTTCCATTCTTCACCTCCACCCTATGAGGCATTTAGAATGTGGAACAATGACCTTTGCTGTTTTCATTTTCCATCCCACCTGTTTAGTTGTCCCTCTTTATTACTGGATCTTTCCTTTCTGACTGCTGATCTGCCTTCAGCAGACCAAACACCCACAAATGCTTGAAGCTACTCTGAGCAGCCATCACTTAGATATCAGAGACATAAAAATGATCTTCTCAGGAATGGAATCTGAACAAATGACCCTATGAAATAACATGCCAGGAGAGCTTCCAAAAGCTTCTTCTCATGGAGGAACTCTGCAATGTCACAGCAGTCTGCAGGAATGATTAAGCAGAAACGTCTGGTATTGTTTGGTGAGTTTTGTTGAAGTACGGAGGTCCTGTGTGGTTGCACAGCTGTGGATCTATGCGAAGACAACCACAGTGGCTCTGTTTCCTTGTTTGTAGCAACAGGAGCTGCTGTCAGTCGCACAGTGACCCTGCTATTTTACAGGGGTCAGAGGTGAGAGGTCAATGAGGTGATGCTGGGATTGTTGGGAGACATGCAATGAGCCAGCCAAGACCCATCATGGGAATAATAAGAGTTTAAGAAGTAGTTTTTTGTAATGTGATTGTGGAATTTGTGATCAGAGAAAGAAAACATTGAATCCGTGAATCATTAGCACTTGAGCTGCTCTGAAGATGTGATTGTTTTGCTTCTACAGCGAAAAACAAGATTAGAAATGACCACAAAGAAGTGTCTCGTGTGGATTCCAGCATGACAAGTTATTAATCACAGTGTTGACACTGTGGATACTCCCCGTGACTCCTGGCTACAGCATTACAACAAGAACAAGAAAGTCAACGTCCACAATCAGGAAGTCTATCAGTGTTTGATTATAACAGACACTCAGAGAGGTCACTGACTTGGCTGCAGTGAGAGGAGTCGAGCTTCTAAAATAAAACTTGTACAGCTCCAGTGAACGAACGTCTGGGACATTGTGCCCAATAAAGAGATAATCTTCTGAACTACAAGTCACGTGTGAAAGTGGTACGAGGAAGCGCTGATCCTGCAACGCCACTGAGCACAGAGATAATTTTACTTTGGTGTTATATCACCTCTCCTGCAGCCTTATGTTGCTTTTTCACTCTTTCTTGTTGTTTTTGTTTTTTATCAAGTTTTTTTTTTTCAAAAAAAGGTTATTAGAAGTAAAAAAACAACAGCAAGAAAAATGCATTTTTTTCTTGTAAAACTCTTTAAAACAAAAATGTAAACGGTTTTTGCTCACAGCAAACACGTATGAGTTTAATTAGAAAACTCTGAGCTAATAATTTAGGGTACTGGACTAGTTTTGAAACAGATCCCAATGTAATCATGTGTATTTCCTTAAAAGACAAATAAAACATGACACATTGTTTTTTTTAATGGTTAAAAGTGTCTATCAGGTCTTAATCAGTGCAGTAACTCCATCCTGCAGAGGCTTTGAGGTTAACCAGACACGACTTCCCTATACACTAAACTATTCAATGCCACCTTGTAGCGACAACCGCAGCAGCTGTCCACAGAGAGCATGCCACCCAAACTTCAGTCTGGCACTCTCAATCAAATGCAGCTCCAGAACCCAACGAGACCATTTTTTTCTCAGTGTGAGAACAAAACACAAAACGACAAGGAGGAAGAAAATGTTGCCTCTGCTGCCAGTAATTTGGGGATTTGATTCTGCATCTTTGTGTGTTATCGCAGGGTGGCGATCAACATGATGGTAAGGGAAGAGGAGAAGAAAAGAAAAAAGTGTGGGCATGCCTGGCGTTCACTCGCTTATATCTCCCCTTTTCATCAACTTCAGCCAGTAACAGGGCAGCTTTTCACCAAATCAAAGCTAAATACACACACACACACATATCTCTGCTTCCATCTTGACTCTTAACGTCTGCATTGCCCCACAAATTTCTGCAAAATGGCGCAATTTTTTTTTTATTTCTGCTCCACTTTCGATAAAAATCCTCTTTCTCTCTGTGACTTTGCATAACTGGCACATTGCCAAGCTTTCACTTACAGAAACTATTGTTCTAATTTGCTCTGAGACAAATGTGCAAAGCCTTAAATGTCATCTAATTATTAACCTTTAACAAGTATCTATTGAGGTATTGGTTTAAATGGTAGAAACATACAATCATTGTCAGACTCTCATAGATGCACAAGCCTTCGAGCATTTGGTGTCTTGGATGAACTTAGCGCTGAAATGCACACTTGGGCCACTGGCATAAGAGCAACAAAGGCCTACACAGGCCCTGTTGTCCTGGGACAGTAAGGTAGTTATCTGTGCTACAGTGGGAACATAAAGCAGTCAATGGATGAATGCTATCTTTATATCTACTGCACCAGAGGTGATTTGAAACACTGCCACTGGACGTCATGGAGCCCCGCTCTGAAACACTGCCTTTGAAGCACTGACAGCGCAGACAGAATCAGGCCAGCTCTTTGATACGGCTGGTGGGGAAAGGAAAACTCAAGCTTTAAGAGGGAACATTATTTGGTTACAGCACCATTAAATATTTTGAACTTTACGAAGAAGGGCTGCAATAAAACATGCTGGACTTCTTGCTCATTTTGGGTAATTATTTATGTTAAATATAGAGAAGAAGAAGAGAGGAAGGATGAGTGGCCACAAGCACAATGGCTGTGTGTTGTAGATTTTTAATACGAAACGTCGGATCCTCTGCTGAGTAAAAAGCTCTTTATTATAATAAAATCACTTGTCAGACATATTTTAGCTTTAAGGACTTTAGATAAGTATCCAGAAGTTGGCTTCTTCAACTCCAACTTCATGTTTTCTTTAAACACATCATCAGTATTCTCCCTTTACACTTCCTGCCCGCAGGACTTCAAGTAAACCAAAACATTACGTCAGGGAGGAACTTGTCCCGTCATTTCAGGCCCCAGAGGCCTTCCAGAGAAGAATGATAAACACAGTTGCTGGCACAGGGAGAGAAAGTTAGTTACGGCAGCTGATTCACTTGCTAATGGCTGCATGAACTCCTTCTGTGGGGAACTTTTAGAGGGATTCAGGAGTCGGGTGAGCAACCAGAGTGTTTTTAATAGGCCTCTGAACGGGCCTCTGAGTTGGGATCAGAAAGTGAGCCACTGCTTTTACTTGTGGTGCAGAAAGAATGATCTCATTAGATGGCTGGTAATAAAAGAATCGTGGAGCAATTAGATCACAAGGAACAACAACAAAAAAAGGCTTTGTCAACAGATTCTCACAACTCTGAACACGCCCCGGAGCATGCCTTTCAACAGAGTCGATGTTAACCCTTGTCATTGTTCTGTTGCAGCATAAACTATTCCTATATGTGTCTAAAAATCTTTCAAAGTGGGAGAAACAGACTTCAACTAGATCTTAATAATTATTGTAACACTAAATATCACAATAATGTGTAGTTTTAGAATGTAATACAGTAGTAATTAGTAGTTTGTTACAGCAGCGTGTGAGTCAGAGTGAGTTTAATATTAGGTTTATATAGAGGTGTTGGTGTGTTCTTGTTTGATGTGAAACAGAAATGTTTTTATTTCTATTTACAATACCTTGAGCCTCGAGCTCATGCTGACTCCAGGGAACACATGAACAACGATGTTTATCAAACCAAGGGGAAAAGCACATGTTTGTGTAGGCAAGCTATTAAATTCAAGTAGCTGAAGTAAAATTAGGCTGATCGTTAAAGCATACTGGCAGAGGTGGAAAGAGTACTGAAATTTCCTACTTAAGTACGAGTACCAATACGTTGATAACGTTTTACTCAAGTACAAGTAAAAGTACTTGCCTAAATTTTTACTCAAATAAAAGTAAAAAGTATCATAAACAAAATGTACTCAAAGTAAAAGTTACTTAGTTACATTTTTGTCAGCGTAAGGATGGCTACATCTAAGTAGTGCTAAATCACAACGCCAGTTCACAATTCGCTCGTGTGCGCGCACGCACACACACACACTCAAACACACACACACTCAAACACACACAGTTTGATGGAAGGATTTCTATCCAATCAGTGAGAACAGGACGTGCACATTGATTGGACGAGGTTTTTCGAGGATGGTAGGTTTCAATTGTAATTAAAATTATTCTTTAGTTTGAGAAAAAAAAATTTAGATGCCATCAGTATGTGAGGTATCTCAATGTTTTCATGACAAAACTCTAACATGAGACTGTGCTCTAACCTGTCACATAACAAGCATGACAGCTGCTAATGTTGGCCCTGCCCTACATTACAGTTCCTTTTTTCGAGTCCATCCTAGAGCTCCTCTCTGACCTTCATGCTAATTTAGAGCAGCTGATTTTTAAAGTTAGCAGAGTTCATCCTTGGTAGCAGAGGCGGTTTTACCATTAGGCATAGGTAGGCGGCCGCCTGGGGCCCCCTAGTGGTGGGGGGCCTCCTAGCCCTGACCGCCGGCACCCCTCTGTTAATGCCACAATGTTCTTATTACCAACCTGTGGCCGCAGACGGGATTGGACATGCGCACTTCTAATTACCACAATTCCCGAACCGTTCAAGATATCATTAAAATTCCAAAAGTGCTGAAAAGATTAAAAACGGGGCTTTTCGTGCATATACAATACATTACGGTAGCCACCGGGATTCCCTGTCTTGAGCGCAACAAATCACAACACAGATTCAGAGACGTGCTGAGTTTGTCATCCAAAATGCTCCGTTTTATAACTTTTGAACGGCTGATCAGATTCAAATAATTCCAACGGTTCCTAGAAGTACATAAAATCAGCTTTCCAACGATCTATAGCATGAAGCAATCAGAGTTATGGAAAATATCGCTATGAGGGGAAATTCTGCTGTACAGCCTGATTGAAACGGAGCGCAGCGCCGCGGTGAAAGCGGATATCGGAACGGGGAAGCTAATTAGCATAAAAACCAGCATGAAATTATGGAAATGCCTCAAAGAAAATCAACACGATCTATTAGGTTTCCCAGAAGGCTTATATCTGAAGTCAGTGACCACGAAGAAGGACAGGTCTCCAGTGAACCAGGATATGAATGTTTGTTCAGTCTTTATTTTTTATTTTTTTATTTTAACAACCCTCAACTATTTGCTAATTGTAAGATTCAACTTCATTCCAGCATTATTTATCCTTTTACAATAAATAATTATTTTTGCTAAAACAAAAGTTTCTGGTATAGCAGTGCACGGTGTGCCAGAGAAGCACCCCAGTGTGAGGTGTGACTCTGCCTGCAGCTGGAGAGAAACTGCTTCAAGGTCTACCACATCAAATAAAAACGTCTGAAAGTTAACAATACTAAATGGTCTTAAAAACAGCTAAAAAAGATACCAAGGTTCAAACTTTTTAAAGAATAGATGCATTTCAGTTCAAAGTTTAAATTGTTTGCCCAGTAATTTTGAAGTTCCTGTTCAGTAAGAAATGTAAAAAATTCAAATCCGTTTTTTGCTTTTTTCACTTTGAAGCTGATTTTTTAAAGGCTTTAATAGAAATAAATTCTAAATACAAACCATACACTAAAAGCTGAGGTTGTTCTCAAAAAGGAGAGAGTTACACACACTTTGTACTTTTTATTACAATTTTACAGCCATAAGATTAAAAACATACCAGGCGGCCCTGTTATAATTATGGTCATAAGAGGGTTATTAAGACAGCGATGCACAAACAGGAAGTAATTGGTAGTCATTCCACTCCAATCCAGTTGGTGGCGGTAATACACCAAATTGTTGTTTGCCAAGTGCCATAAGACCACAAATAAGAAGAATAAGAGAGGTGGGAGCGTTCGTAACAAACTCAAAGCAATAGTAAAACATGAAGCATGAAATGGAGTTATCCTAGTGGCTCCAATAAGAGAAAGAAGCAGCTTGCTTCATAAAAGCTTTTATTTTCACTTCTGAAAGTGACGTCGTTTCTCGATGTAAACATCAAAAGGAGGCAGAAAGGAAAGACAATGGAAAATGTTTAAAGGGAGGAAAACAGAGACCAAAATGGAAAATAGAAATAAAATAACAAAGGCAAAAGCAGGAGCACTGACAGGAAGAAGAAAGCACTCAAAGGGAGAGAAAAACAGGAAAAAAGAGGAAGACTAATAAAAAGTGAAAATAAATCGTGTCAGAAGAGGGTAGATTTTCGCAAATCCAGTTAAAGGTAAGATTGTCGAAAATTTAGTGTAAGAGGCCCCATGTCTGTGTTCGCCTTGGGCCCCCAAATTGCTAAATCCGCCCCTGCTTGGTAGTGGGCTCACTCACTCATTTAACCCTTCACCGCTGAAATCCGTGTGTTCATTCCAGTCCTCCTAAATAATTCTCCAATCATCCAACTGGAATCCTTAAGGGTCCCGTAAAATCCATCCTGTAAGAATAGGCCTTGGGAGCCCAGGTGTTACTAGAACTACTGGTGTCTCCTCACCAGCATGTGTGAGCCTCCAAACTGTGAAGGTTGGTCTCCAAACGTGAACTTTAAATTCATGCTTTTATCTCCTCTTGTAACATTTTAACATGTTTTAAAAGGCTTGCATCATGATATGTTACACCTCCCAGACCAAAGATAAGTTAAAACATTATCGTAGACACCATTAAGACGTCATTATTTATGAAATAGAAGTTATTTTCCTGAGCCATAACTTCAGCCAAGATATAGGATGCATGGATTTGATGAAACCATGCTGTCTCATGCAGCTCTATATGTGTAGCACACACACACACACACACACACACACACACACACACACACACACACACACACACACACACACACACACACACACACACACACACACACACACACTGCAGCATGTTAGACTCTTTTGAATGACTAATTTAACTACACTGAACTGCTTTAGTGATACTTTAATCTCTTATTCTGGAGTAAAATAAAGAAACAAGCTAAATCATCACATATCTGTGGCATCAAGAAGCATCTTCTGAGTTCAAACACAGGGATGCAGCACAATGTTTACACCTGAACAGTATCAGGATGTTTCAACTCACAGAGGCGTGCAGGTCTTCTGTTTTATGAGCAGAGCACTGATAATCCACTTGTTATGAGCGCTAAACGTCATTTTGCTGCTGCCGTGTGGAGCGGTAGGGAAACACATTTCAAACACAGAACCGAGTCTGGTTACCAAACCGAGCAGAATTCTGATGGCGTCACACCGGTGCGTGAAGGTGCGGTTTCCAACCCACAGGAGAGGAGGGAGACAGGAGGTAAACAGCGAGTTGATCGACTGAACACAATCTGTCCTCGTGGTGATTTCTGGAACAGAAAACAGTTTCCCTGACTTCCAGAATCTCCTAAAAGACAAGAAACTAACAGCCTGTATCAGAGGGCCTGGTACCCCTTACTCCTGAAGTACCCCCCAAAAAGCCTCCTGAGGGACGTGGTTGAATGCTTTCTCCAAATCCACAAAACACATGTAGATTGGTTGGACAAACTCCCATGCACCCTCCAGGATCCCCCTAAGGGTATAGAGCTAGTCCAGTGGACATTGCTTCCCCTGAATCCGAGATTTGACTATCCAACTGATCCTCCTCTCAGAACCCCTGAACAGACCTTACCTGGGAAGCTCAGGACGGTGATCCCCCTGTAGTTGGAACACACCCTGCAAGCCCCCTTATTAAACAGGGGACCACCACCCCAGTCTACCAATCCAGTGAAACTGCCTCTGATGTCCATGCAATATTGCATTCCCCTCCTGAGGCACCAAATGTTGGACCAGAATCTCCTTTAAGCCATCTTGCTCTATGGTCTCACTGAACTTCTCCCATGCCCAGGTTTTTGTTTTTGTGACCATCAGAGCCGCATTCTGCTAGGACAGCTGCTTCTGGAGTCCCACAGGCCAAAAAGACCTGATAGGACCCTTTCTTCAGCTTGACAATATTGCTAACCGCCAGTGTCTACCCGCGGGTTCAGGGTTGCCCCCCACGACACTCTGTAGTGATATCTCTGGTTGGTCGCCTCAACAATGGAGGCATTTAACATGGTCCACTCAAACTCAATGTCCCCCACCTCCCCCACAATGCTTTCAAAGTTCTTTTGGAGGTGGGAATTGAACATCCTTTTGACAAGAGACTCTGCCAGATGTTCCCACCAGACCTTTACAAAACATTTGGGTTTGCCAGGTCGGATTGGCATCCCTCCCCACCATTGACATCAACTCACAGCCAAGTAGTGGTCAGTTGACAGCTTCACTCCTCTCTTCACCTGAGTGTCCAAAACATGAGCAGATGAGATGACAGCAAAGTCAATCATAGAGCTGCAGCCTAATGTATCTTGGTGCCAAGAGCATACCTTTATGCTTGAACATGGTGTTCATTATGGACAATCTATGACGAGTGGATAAGTCCAATATCAAAACACCACTCTGTTTCAGATTGAGGTGGGAGTTCATGCTAACCACACCCCTCCAGGTTTCACTGTCATTGCCCACGTCATCTTCATAGTCCCCCAGCAGAACGAGGGAGTCCATGTAACCTCTCTGGTGAAGATGATGGTTCCTCAGATTAATGCTGTGGTCAAGTCTTGTTTCTTCCAACTGTGCCATTTAGTTGATCTAAAACCGATCTTGAAGCAGCTGCATTGAATGTGCTACTACTAGTTTACCAGTTGAATTAATAATAGATTCACTAGGATAAACACAATAAAGTTTATCTCTTACTGAATAGAATATCTACTAAGAAATCACAATGTAGCCATAGAAACACTACTTGGTACGTTGTGTGTGAGTGTGTGTGTGTGTGTGTGTGTGTGTGTGTGTGTGTGTGTGTGTGTGTGTGTGTGTGTGTGTGTGTGTGTGTGTGTGTGTGTGTGTGTGTGTGTGCTCTGTCTTCTTGATCCCTAGTGACTCATAGTGGATGGCTGCTTATACTAAACCAGGATCCTCTGGAGGTTTCTTCCTGTTAAAAGGGAGTTTTCCTCTCCACTGTCGCTAAATGCTTGCTTAGTATGAGGATTGCTGTAAAGACATTCAGATAGTACGTCTTACTTTTGAAACAATTTTTTTCCCTTTAGTCAATATTTTTGTTCTGTCAATTTCTTAATTTTTGTTTGATCGTCAAATTGTTTTTCTTGATCATTTTAAGAAGCTGATTCAGATAGTCAGTTTTTCTTTTGAAACAATTTTTTTTCTCAATGTCTTAATATTAGTTTGATCTCCAAAGTGTTTTGCTTGATCCCACTGACACAAATCTAATCCCGTACACTGACACTAGTCAGTGACTCGATGATACTTGCTGGGTTCCTTATGTGGGAAACTTTTACTGACTGGCTTATTGAGCTGACTTGTATTGGAAAGTTTACTTTGTAAGGTGCCTTGAGATGACTCTTGTTGTGATTTGGCGCTATATAAATAAACTTGAATTGAACAATTACTTCCTGCTTGGATTATGCCAACTCTATCCTCCTTGGTGTCCCTGCTTTGGCTTTAAATGGACTACAGGTGGTTCAGAACGTTGCAGCCAGGTTCTTGACTAATGCTAACAGGCGTACTCACAACGCTCCTGTCCTGTTACATCTGCACTGGTTACCAGTAAATTTCCATGTCAAGTTCAAGATCCTGACCTTTGTTTTTAAGATTCTGAATGGCTCTGCCCCAGAGTATCTTTCTGATTTGATTAATGTCTAGGTGCCAAACCGGGCTTTGAGGTCAGCCGTGCTGTTGCTTTGTATATAACCAATCAGATATAAATCACGGGGTGAGCCAGTCAGGCCGGCTCCCTCTTTCTCTCATTTTAAATCAGCTTTAAAGGCATACTTTTATGACATGGCCGTCACCCATTGTTGATGTTTTCTAGTTTTATTGTGTTGGGTTTTATAGCAGCTCCTGTTGTGTTTCACTCACTGTGTTTTTATCTTTGTACCTTTACAGCATTTTGGTCAGCTGTCATACTGTGTTTTTAAATATGCTTTAGAAGTAAATGGTATGGTACCAAGACTTAGCTTTGTAGTCGAGCAGCTGACCACCAAAGTCAAAGTCAAGTCAAAGTCATTTATTGTCATTTCTACCACATGTGCAGGACATACAGAGAAACGAAATTGAGTTTCAGTACACACAATTCAAAGATCAGACCAAGGTCCCTGCCTTTGGATACCGCCCATCACACAATGCACCTGACCCCATTAGCCCCTCCCACAAGTGGTGAGCTCATGGAGAGGGGAACCCACGTCTTCTCTTAGGGCTGTGCCCAGTCAGGCTCCATGGGAGAAAGCCCTGGCCACCAGGCACTCATCAACATTTCCCACCTGCAGGTCTGGCTCCAGAGGGGGGCCCTGGTGACCCACGTCCGGGTGAAGGAACACTGTTTCCATTTATCATAATCATCATAAGGGGTCTTTGGGCTGCTCTTTGTCTGACTCCTCACCTAGGACCTGTTTGCCATGGGTGACTCTACCAGAAGCATAATGTCTCAGACAGCTTAGCTTCTAGGATCATTGGGACACTCAAATCCCTCCACCACAGTAAGGTGGCAGCCCAGGGATTTCAAAATCTGTTAAAAAAAACTCTATCTTAAAATTTGTTTGTGATTCACTGGTGAGGAGGTTGTGCATCTTGTTCCTTGGATCCAAACATACATCAGCTCAGTCATGCTAAACCACACAGCTTAATGCCTCTATTCACAGGCACCTAATAGTCAGCGACAGAATGACTTCCTTCATAGAAAAGTTTTTTTGTGGCAAAGAATTTCAGTCCTCCTCTGCTGATGTCATATGAGCAACATCTCTAGTCTGTCGTGTCATTTCCTCCACCT
This sequence comes from Nothobranchius furzeri, assembly GCF_043380555.1. Taxonomy (NCBI): domain Eukaryota; kingdom Metazoa; phylum Chordata; class Actinopteri; order Cyprinodontiformes; family Nothobranchiidae; genus Nothobranchius; species Nothobranchius furzeri. Next base: position 57,334,084 of record NC_091752.1, read on the forward strand.
TACATGCATTAGTCATGAGGCTTCAGCACTCAAACTTAGAGCGTATAGGACACATTTCCATGTGGAAAATAACATTAAAGTTAGTGATGACAAACCGAGACAGACATCCTCATTCTACCAGGTTCAAGTACTCCGGAAAGAACAAGCTGAAACTGTGCAAACCAAACATTACACAGATTCAATTAAAATTTGGGTTTGACAAACCCACACAGTGTTGGATGTGTTCTTTCTCTCTTTACATAAGAGCTTGGTTTGGGAGTTGGTTGTTAAAACCACTGTCACACCTCTGAAGCGCTTCCATAAATAAGTGTGATCTTGCAGCAGTGTTTGTGCACGCAAATGCACGTCTGCTCAAGCTGATTCATTAACTGATTCACCTCTAAATGTGCATCTGCTTCTCAACTGTTTCACATTTTGACCCGATCTTATAGAACTACCACAGCGAGACCAAAACGTTTAATGAGATAGAAAGTCATGATAGAGCTACTTTTAGTAGCTGACTAAATAAAAAAAGACCAAGCATGAAAACAGAACCAACACAGTCCCATTCAAGTATTAAAATGGCCAATGACATACATTGCCTGCCCCCCAAAAAGTTGACACCTCATTCCGCTTTTCTCAGTTAGAGCTGGAGCTCAGATCACCAGAGACTGCACAGGGACTGTGGGGCACAGATACCTTTAGGAGTGGCTTGTCAGATGAGCTCGACCTCAATCACAAGAAAAAGCAAGTTATGCCCAAAATAAACAAAGGTTTGCAGCAATGACTGCCCCCATAGCCCTTTATACCACCGTCGCCTAACCTTTTGTAAAATGAACACAATTGTGCCACAGTACCACCACGGTCTGACCACTTATAAATGGCCTAACACATTCTTACACTCGAAGCGGCTAACACTGACAAAGGGTGACCAAGTGTTTGTTTGTGCCAGAGCATCGCTTTCCGACGCCCGCAGTAAAACTGAGAGCGACACTCTGGCACAAACAAACACTTGGTCATCCTTCGTCAGTGTTAGCCGCCTCGGGTGTGAGAATGTGTTGATGACCTAAAGCTCCCTGATGCCGGCACTGCGCTGCGGCAAATTGAGGGCATTGTTTTTTTTTTTGTTTGTTTTTTACCGTGTCCTGTCTGGCTGTGAAGCAAACAGAATTGATGTCTGAATGCTGGTGACAAGCCTTACAGATTTATTCTCAGGTGGAGCATCAAAGCGTCTGCTTTTAATGTCACGCCTGATACTTAAAACTTTATTGTTGTTGTTTTTGAATGCTTTGTAATTCCGACCAGACACGGAGTCAGAGGTGAAAGAGAAAGGAAAAGGCAAAAGGTGGGGAGAAGGGGGGAAGGGGGGGGGGTTCCACAAAAATAAACAATAATTAACAAGAGTCTGCTTCTAGACCTGCAGAAAGAGAAAGAATGGAAGAAAAAAATGGGACACACAACAATACATAAGGAGCAAGCTATCACTGCGTCAACGTGATGGTGAAATATAAAATCAACATTGTTTAACTGAACAATCACACGATAATAAATCAAAATGCATGTAGTGGCAACGACAGCCTTGAGACATGTGTTGAATGTGCCCAAGTCCATACTTTTGAGAGCACCATGTGAGCACCTGTGTGTGTACACGCGCTTGTTTATGTAAGGTTTATCTACAGGAGCATCCAATAGAGAGTGTGAGGGACCACAGATCCGCCCCCCAAAGATGCATATGAGACGGGGGGAGCTCCAAGTCCCAGAGATCCAGGCGCTGCCCAGAACACAGGAACCCCAAGGAGACTGCAACCAGAAAGACCCCCGCCCCCCTCGAGAGGCACAGAGGGTCGCCCCGGGGGGCCACAACCAGCAGCCGGCAGAGCCCCTGGAGATCTCAACGGCAAGCCCACAGGCCCGCCCGCAGCCTCCCACCCCTTAGCCGGCCGAGCCTGGGACCCAGCGACCCGGGACCCAGCGACCCGGGACCCAGGCACGACCACCCCCGCTGGGGACCCAGCAGAGCCCAGGGACCCAGACCCCACCAGGCAGCCACCGGGATTGACCAGACAGGCGCCAAAGATCTTAAACCCCCTGACCCGGGAGCCACGAACACTCAGGCAGACCAAGGCACCACACCCCACACCAGGTGTGGCAGGGGGACGAAGATCTATATCATAAAAAGAAGTCCCAGGAGAACAGAGGAGTCATAGGCCCCACCTGATATATACAGTCATACAGAAACACAGTCACACACTCCCTCCCTCATGCTCACACATGCACATACAACCAAAGACTTACAAAAATGCACGCCGGACACCCACTCATGCTTCCCATACACACCCTATTCACTCTGGTCCCAGTACTGCTGCACATGGGGTACAACCATCACCGGTTACCAGAGTTTGACCCTTTCTGCTGGGGTGCTGATGAGCAGGCTCCCCCGCCCAACGCTGAGCACAGCAACCCACCACCCCAGACCCCAACCAGATGGCCAGATCTCCCTCCTAGCCTCCAGCCCCAGGAAGTCAAGCAACACAGAGGTGGCTAAGACCCCTAGTCTCCCTCCGCCTGCTCCAATATAGTGTTGTGTGATCATGAGGTGTATTCCATGGCTGTGGTGAGTGGGCAGTGCGGGCATTGTCTGGCCTATGCCAGCTGATGCCACCACACCACCCCACTTGCACCCACAGCCCTCGGTGTCTAAGTGCAGTTTAAAATTGGAAGTGGGCACCGGCACTCGGGAGGAGACTGAGAAATCCCCCTGCCAAGTGCCGTTGAATGTGCTGGCTCCCAAGGCCCTAAGTGTGTGTTTGTGTGGAATGTCTTTGGTGGACGTGTATAAGGTGCAAATAAAATTGGGGGGCAGGTTGCCACAGGATTGCGGAAATGGGGTCCATACCCGCACTCCCTGACTTGTCCACCCCCCCCCCCCCACACACACACACACACCCCACCCCACCCCCAAGGTCCTATGTGCATGTTTGTGTGATGATGTGAGGGAGCAGGAGGAGAAAAATATGCGGGAATGGGGAGGAATGGCTTGTTGGGCTTAGCCCTCCAGGGAGCCAGCTCCCCCACTGGCCCCAATAGGCACCTCTGTTGTCAAATTGCCACCCAGGGCATGGAGACCCCAGCCCATCCTGCCAGGGCCCAAAGCAGCAGCATTGCAGAGCCTCACAGAGCCCGAGGGAACAACCCAGCCCCACCCCAGCAGAATATCTATGCCCATCCCTGCATTTGCACAACTTCCAGAATATATAAGACATAGGGCATCCAGGTAAGGTTGGGTCCTCCCCCTCCTGGGCCTCCCCCTCCCCTGTGATGAGACAGCAGAGGAGCCAAGGTCTACCCGAGGCCACCAAACCCGGGCCAGGCACTGCTGCATGTGCCCGCCTCCTTCCCTGAAGCATACATGCCAGGGCCTGACCCCCAAGTCCCCGCCCAGATCCCCACACAGGGCTGGCCACCCCCACACCCCGAGCCCCCAGGCCCCCACCCAAACCCGCTCAGGGGCTATGCAACTGCCAGGCAGAGAACCCATGGCCGCCGCCAAGACCCCAAGGGTCCCCACTCACACCCACCAGTAGTCCACCCCCCGAGGCAACCCAAGCACCCCCAGAGGGGGGCAACGGCCCCCCAGTCCCAGACACCCCCAGTGAACCCACCTCCAGGGAACTTCCAGATTCTCCAAACTCAGATCCTCCCCCCCCCATCCCCCCACCCACCCACCCACCCACATCATCCCGCAGGACAATATCAATGGTCCCCCATCATCGCTATGTGATGGAACTGATCAAAGGAGCCCAGAGAGATTGATTTGAGGTGGAAGCAGAGGCTAAATCAAGTGTAATATGATCTAACAAAAGATTTCTGGTTAATGCAGAGAGTTTCTCTATTTTTCCAATTCAAGAGGATCGTTTTCTTAGCGATGCATATGGCAGTCAGAACCACGTGAACCAAAGATGTTTCAATCGGGACATCGTCCAGGTTTCCCAGTAAACAAAGAGAGGGAGAAGTTGGGATATGATATTTCAGACGTTTTGACAGATCCTCACATACTCTACCCCAAAATTCCTGGACAGGTGGACAGGACCACAGCGCGTGAATGGGTTTGTCAGACGACACAAACCCCATCCTGAACATCCGATGACCTGTATAGTGTACTCTGTGTAGAATTTTGTACTGAATTAATTGTAAATTGGGGTGTCTGATCATTTTAAAAGTTTTTAAACAAGTTTGGGACCAGAAGTTCTGGTCAAAGCTAACTGATAGATCCACCTCCCATTTTTCAATAGGGATTGCAATTCTATCGTCCATTTTGGACAGTGTCTTATATACTTTAGACAGTAGTTTGGGGGGTTTGAGATTATAGAAGTCTAATAACCTTGGTGGTGTTTTTAATTCTATTTTATTGAGCTTAAATTTTTGTTTGACTACAGATTTAATTTGGTGATAATCTAAAAAGCTATTCTTATCTATTCCAAATTGGGAGACTATTCTATTAAATGGGATGAAGTCCAATCCTTCATATATGTGTTCCAGGTATAGGATTCCTTTATTTTTCCAGTCTGGAAGGTTCATCATTTGGTTATTTTGCAAAATGTCAGGATTATTCCAGATAGGTGTGCGTCTGCATGGTATTAGTGAAGACGCTGTCATTTTTAGATACTCCCACCATGCTGTCAGAGAGGTGCTGTGAAGCTTTCATGTTTTCTTATGCTTGAGCTAATAAATGGTAAGTCTGAAAGCTCTATCGTATTGCAAAGTGTCTGTTCTATATCTAACCAGGACTCACCTAGTGGGTTATCTTGCAACCATCTTCGTATATACTGCAGCCTGTTGGCTAAGAAATAATAATAAAAGTTGGGTAAATTTGTTTTGTACAAATAGCTTCAGAAAGTTGTTAAAATTCAGTTAAAAATGCCAAATCACGAAAAGAGTCGTCTCAAGGTACTTCGCAAAGTAAATATTCCAATTGAGTTCAGTTCATTATGCCAATTAGTGAAAAGTTTCCTTTGCAAGAAACCGAGCAGATTGCCTCACGTCACTGACAGGCGACAGAGTCTTTACAGCAAGCTTCATAGTAAACAAGCATGTAGCGATAGTGGAGAGGAAAACTCCCTTTTAACAGGAAGAAACCTCCAACAGAATCTGGCTTAATGTGAGCAGTCATCCACCACGACTCACTGGAGGTTGGAGAAGACAGAGCACACACACACACACACACACACACACACACACACACACACACACACACACACACAGACACACACACACACACACACACACACACACGCGCACACACACACACACACGCATGCACACAAACACACGCAAGCATACACAAATATGCGAATCAAGCAGTGTTTTTCTTGGCTGTATACATGGTGGAGATTGAATTTCTTAACAAATTTATTCAACAGGTGAACTAGTAGTAGCACATTCTGTGTTACAGAAAGTAAGAACTCAACATCAGGAGAGGGATAATGCTTAGTGGTGCTTAAGAGGCATGTCAATCAATCAATCAATCAAAGCTTTATTTATAAAGTGCCTTCCGCAACCCTGTCAGGAAGCCCAAAGCGCTGAACATGGTTCAGTTGAAGGTAAATATATTGAATAAATCAAAAATAAAAGCAATTCAAAATACAAATTACAAAATAGATGAAACATTCTGGTAGAGGACAAATGTGTAAAACAATGGATTGAGTGAACCAATGAAAACTGTGAAATAAATTCAACATAAAAGAGGGCCAAAATCAAACACGTTCTGGAAACGCCAAGCGGAGGAGGAGTGTTTTTAGGTGACTCTTAAAGGCTGGCAGAGATGGGGACAGCCTAACTGAGGGTGGCAACTGGTTCCAGAGTGACGGTGCTAGGACTGAGAAAGCCCGGTCCCCGCGAGTACGACACCTAGAACAAGGGACAGCGAGCAGGCCTTGGTCAGAGGAGCGCAGAGCGCGTGATGGGGAATGTTTGTTCAGGAGAGTGGCCAGATAGGGGGGACCACCACCCTGGAAGAAATGATAAACAAAGACGAGGATTTTGAATTGTGAGCGATAGTGAACCGGAAGCCAGTGCAGGGAGGCCAGAACCGGACTGATGTGGTCCCGTTTCCTGGTCCCAGTCAGGAACCTGGCGGCGCTGTTCTGCACAACCTGTAGGTGACGCAGTGATGACTGACACAACCCTGCATAGAGAGAGTTGCAGTAGTCAAGCCTAGAAATTACAAAGGCATGCAGTACCCGCTCCAGGTGGGCTCTCGACAGCATATGCTTGATTTTTGCAAGGCGTCTCAGGTGAAAGAAACTGGACGGGATCACAGAATTGATGTGAGCGTCAAATTTAAGTCCAGCATCAAGTTTCAACCCTAAACTGGTAACAACTGGTTTTGAGTAAGGAGAAAGAGGGCCAAGATCAACATAACCATCCACATTCCTGCTGTTGGGGTGAAAAACAATGAGCTCTGTCTTTCCCTCATTCAGATGTAGATAGTTGGCCATTAGCCAAGACTTCACGTCATTAATACAGGACACAAAGGACTGGATAGAGTGACCTTTCTCCTGACACAATGGAGAGTAAATCTGGCAATCATCCGCATAGTAAAAATGTTTTACAGTTCTTTTCAATTGTTTACACTCTAAAACTAAAATTTCCAAACAAGAGGAAGAGGTAGAGGTAGAGAAGGACTTTAAGAGTTGATAGAACCTGAACAAGGAAGACGAGGACCAAATTTGACTCGAGAAATCCGTGCAACACTTATTGACTATGTTGTCATCCATGGACTGACACTGATGGAAGCTGGATAAAGAGTTCAGCTCTCAGCAGAAACACTGCTGCGTCTGTAATTCGAACATTTCATTGAGGAAACAGGTAAGCCAACCACACAGTACATTGAAACTGAGGCTTCCTGTACGTACCAATATTGTTTACTGTGACATGTGACAGTAGGCTGCATGTGTATGTTTTCATATATACAGTAAATTTTTCACATAGGATAGAGGGTTGAGGACATCAAGGTGGAAGGGGCCCTATGTTCACCCATGCACAAGAGGCCGCCATTGTGAACATGGTTATGGCCATGGAGAAACCCAAGCCAATATCATCAATCGATGACTGTATTTTCAGTCACATCCAACGAGTCTCTCCGTCAACATTAGCTCGAATCCTCAAGAAAAATCAAGTATACATGAAGCAACTGTATCAAGTAGCCTACCGTTTGACAGAAATTCAGAGAGAGTGAAACATCTGCGTAACGGGTATGTGGAGGTATGTATTTCTGCTATGGGGTGGTATTGTGCACTGCTCATAATGTTCTGGCACAAAGAAAATGTGCAACAGATATTGAATAGCATCCAATAGCATCTTTTACTGTGTTTTAGAGAGTCTTACAATTGGATGCAGAACAAATTCAGCATGCATGAATTTATTATGTGGATGAGGCTGGATTTAACCTTGTAAAACACGAAGATGAGGGAGAAATGTAACTGGATGCAGGGCAATCACCAATGTGCCAGGGCAGTGAGGGGGTAACATCACCCTCTGCGCTGATATCATACAAAATGGGTTCCTCCTCCCCCCTGCAAATCTGGGACCCCATAATGCACGAGATTGTCACAACATTGAACCAAGTGGACTAGATGCGGTACTTGTCGTTTGGGACAATGTCTGGCATTCCACCGGGCTAGCCTGGCCTGCCAGACTTGTCCTCTGTTTAATTCTGCACAGAGACAGAGTCTGGTAACTCACAGGCAGAGCGGCACATGAGGGGCGGGACTAGGCAGCTCAAAATTAACCAATCAGAAAAAAGACGGAAATGCCGACTGTACCGCGCGACGCTGTAGTTTTTTAGCTGTAGTAAGAAAAGACGTCTGGCAAATGGCGCAAACATCTTTTTTTTTTAGAAGAAATGCTTTTAGCGCTTCTTCTTGTTGTGGTTTTAAAGACATTTGAGTCATTTAGAACGGAGGAAAGAGCCGCAGCGAACTCGCCACTGTCTTCGTTGTTTATGAGAAACTGAGCGTCTCTGTGTGTGATGTCCGCAGCACTGTAGTTTTTTAGCTGTAGTCAAAAATGGCATCTGGCAACAGAACAAACATCTTTCTTTAGAAGAAAGGCTTTTAGCGCTTCTACTTGTTGTTGTTTTAAAGACGTGTCCAAGCCATTTAGGACAGAGGAAAGAGCTGCAGCGAAATTCACTTCAGTCGCTATGTTCGAAATACTCGGCGTTATGGTGTGTGACGTACGCTTCTCAGCGCTGATTGGCTCGATTAGAATTCTCAGTGGGTGGGGTTGTTTGAGAAGGAGATTTCCCAGACCTTTTCTCTGTGCAGAACTAAACAGAGGAGGAGTCTGGCAGGCCAGGCTACCTTCGGGCTGCTCAGATCCAGAATTGGTTCCATGACCACCTGACTTTGGAGTCTTATATCTTCCCCCATACTCCTCCTTCCTGAATCCAACCGAAGAGTTTTTTTCTGCATGGCAGTGGAAGGTATCCGACCTGCGGCCCTATGACCGTTTGACACTCATTCAGGCCATGAAGCAGGCCTGTCATCAAATGGAAGCAGCTTCTGTGCTGGGGTGGATCCGTCACTCAAGGCAATTCTTTCAACGGTGCCTTGCCAATGAAGACAGCCTGTGATGTGAAATCTTAAGGCCTGATCCAGCCAGACGGAGAGATGAGAAATAGTTTGTATTTGACTATATATATTGATTACTGTAGCTGATTCTGGTAAGAAATGCTGCATTTCTTGAACTGAAATAAATACATGAGATGTTCAGGTTGCAGCATCAGTGTTGTGCAGAGCTTGGTAAGTTTATAGTAGGCCTATTTGTGTGCATTCTCCCTATATCTCGAACTAATCATGAAGAATGTTGTGGGTTTGTCACTATTTTGTTTTGGCATCGATATGATCCCTTACATAACAATTTCTGCCCAATCCTCTAGCTCATGCTGTTTCCAAAAATGTGTTGTTGTTTTTTTTACAAATGTGTTTATTATTTATCGCAGCAGTGTGAAACTGTCTGCAATGGTGTCTGATCATTGAGGACTGTGTTGGATAAATGAAAACTGATAGCATTTTCACAAATATGTGTATATATGTTTTCACTGAAATGTGTAATTTTGCAAACAATCTAGGAATTCTGCAAATTGAGTGTGGTGTTTGGATAATTGGGATTATATTTTGAGAAAAAGAACCCGCTTTTCAAAATTGTGTGTTGTCATGGATTTGATCAATTTGTTTATCAATAACCCATTACCTATAGTGATGAGAGAAGGAGACAATGAGCAGACAAGTCCAACAGTTATAACTGTGGCAAGATGCCGAAGCAAATGCCCCGAACATCTGTTCACAGACTTTATTTATAGAGAGGAAGATAAGAAAGGAAGAGTGAGGTCATTTTGTGAGAGAGGGAGACAGTGTGTGTATGAATACAAGAATGTGTGTGTGTGTGTGTGTGTGTGTGTGTGTGTGTGTGTGTGTGTGTGTGTGTGTATGAAAAGTGTGTGTGTGTGTGTGTGTGTGTGTGTGTGTGTGTGTGTGTGTGTGTGTGTGTGTGTGTGTGTGTGTGTGTGTGTGTGTGTGAGCATGCAGTGAGGCACAGAGCAGTACATATTACATCCAGTTGATTGAGTCCATGTTCAAGAATTAATAAATATAATTTTTTCCATAACATGTGTAAACAATCGAAAAATTATGTAAACTAATTTGTTTTCCAAGTTTGCTTTTGCAGCTTTAACCTCGTTCCAGAGTAATCAAACCTAAAAATACTGAATCAGCTGTTAAGTATGGTTGCAGCATTATGATGTGGTGAAATGCACAAGGTGGATGGAATAATGGGTGAACACTACTTCCAAATGTTTCTACTTATTATCTAACTTGAAATTATAAGCCTGATGTTTGAAACCTGGTATCTGGGTGTTCCAGCAGGAAAATGATTCTAAACACAAACCAAATCTGGTTTCTGATTGGACAAAATAGGCTATCATTAAGCTCCCGGGGCAGTCTTTCCAAAGTCCCAACCTCAACCCTGCGAGCCTTGCTGAAAAATTGTTGGACAAGCCTTGGAAGCTAAGTTGTGTTACGTCAATTGAGTTGAGTCTGAGGAAACCAAGTCATGTGAATCAATTTAAACAGTTCCACCAAGAAGTGTCCAAGTGCTAGTCAGAAATGTTTTAAAAGCTTTGTGATCCAAATACAAAAGTGTGTGAATGTGGCACAGCTAGCTAAGAGACACTGAAATAATAAATATTGTTTTTCTGTGTGTGTGTGTGTATGCAGTGTTTTACGCCATCTAGCACCGGTTCCAATTCTAAGGTGCCATCAGGCCACAAGAACAGGAACAAAGAAAACTCTGAGTAGCTGCTGAACAGGTTGCTCAGCAGTGTGATAGCTGTGTGTGTGTCAGCTGTCTGAATAGGACTAAACAAGAGAAGGGGAAGGGGGGCAGAGGCGCTGTCCTCTCCCATGCAGCAGGTCAGAGATGTCAGTTGTTTATTTTTGAACACGTGCTCAGCTACCTCATGCAGTGTCACACAACAACTTACACCTGCAACACCGCACAACAATGAATTTAAAATAGCAGGTGTTCACATGCTGCTTAGCTCATGGAAAGCAAATTCAAGGGAAAAGGGCGACAGAAAGATGTGTGTGTGTGTGTACATGTGTGTATCAACAAGAGTGTGTGGGGAAGGGGGACTGAGCCTGAATTAAATGCATTTGGTCAAACTGGCATGCAGTTTACTGAGTTTCCCAACCGCTGTTGTGCCTGTTTCTCATCCTGCTGCAATCTCTTTGCCAGGCAGCCTGCAGCACTACTGGTAGCACTTATGTGGCTTTTATTAGCATTGGTGAAAGTCATCCCAGAGATATGCAGGTCAGGCAGAAACCACTGAATATAAAACACTGTGTGTGTGTGTGTGTGTGTGTGTGTGTGTGTGTGTGTGTGTGTGTGTGTGTGTGTGTGTGTGTGTGTGTGTGTGTGTGTGTGCTTTTGATTCAACCCAATCTGGAATGACTTCATACTGAACACATGAACGTGAGTCAAATGAAAAAAGCGTGCAGACAAAAGCAAATCAAGTGAGTCAGACAAAACAGCAGGTTTCCTTTAAAAATATGAAAAAGTTTCAGATTTGAGCTGTGAGATTTGACAAAAACCCTCAAACAGATGAAAGATTTTATTTTGCATGGAACACAAAAAGACTGCTGCTAACATGTCTCAGTTTTCACTTCTCCATCCTCCATCCCTCATGTCCCATCCTTTTGTTATGACCTTTCCTCAGAAGCCACTCTGTCAAGCCAGCTTCTCAGAATCTTTCAGCCTCGCCTTCCATCAAAGACAATCATAGGGAGGGTTCTTCAGAGGATAACTTCACAGAAACTTGCCTTTTAAGTGGATGTTACAGGAAGTGCACCGTCGGTCGTTCAGGAAGGGTTCCTAACAAAAGGGATCATGAGGTTATCAAGGGAATTCATTCAGACAAACAGCAGGTCAGCAAAGTTCCTGGACATGAATAACCTTAAATGTCCAGGATTGGCAGAATACACTCACTGGCCACTTTATTGGGTACATCTTGCTAGTGCTGGGTTGGACCCCTTTTGCTTTGAGAACTGCCTTATTCCTTTGTGGCATGGATTCAACAAGGTAGTGGAAACATTCCTTTGAGATTTGGATATTAACATGATGGCATCACGCAGTTGCTGCAGATTTGTCAGCTGCACATCCATGATGTTCCACCACATCCTAAAGGTGCTCTATTGGATTGAGATCTGGTGACTGGAGGCCATTTGAGTGCAGTGAACTCGTTGTCATGTTTAAAAAACAGTCTGAGATCATTTGAGCTTTATGACATGGCGCATTATCCTGCTGGAAGTAGCCATCAGAAGATGGGTACACTGTGGTCATAAAGGGATGGACATGGTCAGCAACAATACTCAGGTAGGCTGTGGCGTTGCAACAATGATCAATTAGTACTAAGGGGCCCAAAGCGTGCCAAGAAAATGTCCCCCACAATATTACAGGATGGAGTAATGCTTTCATGTTGTTGAGGCTAAATTCTGATCCTACCAGCCGAATGTCGCAGCACAAATTGTGACTCATCAGATCAGGCAACAGTTTGCCAAACTTCTATTGTCCAATTTTGGTGAGCCTGTGTGACTTGTAGCCTCAGTTTCTTGTTCTTAGCTGACAGAAGTGGTACCCGGTGTGGTCTTCTGCTGCTGTAGCCCATCGCCTCAAGGTTTGATGTGTTGTGCCTTTAGAGATTCTCTTCTGCATAACTTGGCTGTAACGAGTGGTTATTTGAGTTACTGTCGCCTTTCTATCAGGTCGAACCAGTCTGGCCTTTCTCCTCTGACCTCTGGCATCAATAAGGCATTTTCACCTACAGAACTGCTGCTCACTGGATGTTTTCCCTTTTTCGTACCGTTCTCTGTAAACCCTCGAGATGGTTGTGCGTGACAATCCCAGAAGATCAGCAGGTTCTACTCAGACCAGCCCGTCTGGCACCAACAACCATGCCACGTTCAAAGTCTCTTAAATCACCATTCTTCCCCATTCTGTAGCTCGTTTTTAACTGCAGCAGATTGCCTTTACTATGTCAACATGCCTGAATGCATTGAGTTGTCACCATGTGATTAGCTGATTAGTCATTAGCGATAATGAGCAGTTAGACAGTTGTACACAATAAAGTGGTCAGTGAGTGTATATACGATCGGTTTGCACGTGTTCTCATGGTGGTGTGAAAAACTATTTGCCCCTTCCTGATTTCTTATTCTTTTGCATGTTTGTCACACAAAATGTTTCTGATCATCAAACACATTTAAGCATTAGTCAAAGATAACACAAGTACACACAAAATGCAGTTTTGAAATGATGGTTTTTATTATTTAGGGAGAGAATAAAATCCAAACCTACATTGCCCTGTGTGAAAAAGTAATTGCCCCCTGAACCTAATAACTGGTTGGGCCTCCCTTAGCAGCAATAACTGCAATCAAGCATTTGCGATAACTTGCTATGAGTCTTTTTCAGCGCTCTGGAGGAATTTTGGCCAACTCATCTTTGAAGAATTGTTGTAATTCAGCTTTATTTGGGGTTTTCTAAGGTCATGCCACAGCATCTCAAAAGGATTCAGGTCAGGACTTTGAATAGGCCACTCCAAAGTCTTCATTTTGTTGTTCTTCAGCCATTCAGAGGTGAATTTGCTGGTGTGTTTGGGGGTCATTGTCCTGCTGCAGCACCCAAGATCGCTTCAGCTTTAGTTGACGAACAGATGGCCGGACATTTCCATTCCATTCCATTCCATTTATTTGATAAAGCACATTTAAAAACAGCATGTGAGCTGACCAAAGTGCTGTACAGGGGTAAAAACATATAAGGTTAAAAGAAGAATATAAAAGAATAAAACAACTAGAGCAAAACACAAAGAACCAACAATGAGAAGTCAATAAAATCAGTAAAAGAACAGTGTAAATAAACCATCGATAAAATAGCTAGGTAGTAAAAGCAAGAGAATAAAAGTAAGTCTTTAAGTGAGACTTAAAAACCCCAATGGAGGAGGAGAGTCTGATATGCAGCGGGAGATCATTCCAGAGTTTTGGAGCGCAGACAGAAAAAGCTCGTTCACCACGGGTTTTGCAGCGTTGACGGGGAATCTTTAATAGGTGTAGGTCACCTGAACGGAGAGTCCTGCCTGGCACATAAGGAGTGAGTAACTCGGATATGTAGGGTGGTGCTAAGCCATTCAGTGCCTTAAAAACAAACAATAAAATTTTAAAACGTATACGGTAGTGCACAGGAAGCCAGTGAAGTCTTGCTAAAATGGGAGTGATGTGCTGCCGACGGCCAGTATTGGTCAGAAATCTTGCTGTCGCATTTTGTATCAGCTGAAGGCGAGATAATGCGGCTTTTGAAATGCCAAACAGAATTGCATTGGAGTAGTCCTTCAGGTGTTTTGGTAGACAGTAGAATTCATGGTTCCATTTATCACAGCAAGCCTTCCAGTTCCTGAAGCAGCAAAACAGTTTGAGAACACCTTGTTGCCGAGTTCAACTCCCTTTATTAGCTTCCAACATGCTAACCCCCTGGTTCTCCTCCCCGCTCTAGCTCCCCCCCACCACCCACCCCCACCCCGGCCACCCCTTGTATTACTCCATTAGACAACATCACCCTTTCTGCAAGCTTGTGAAAACATCAGTGCATTAACTACCCCTGATTAAACCATTTCAAACGTGGACATATGTCCTCTTATACAGCTTCTGTACTTGAACATCTTCTGTCTTGTGCCTTTTTTTTTTCAAACCAGACCATAACACATTTACATTACTTAGACCCAAAAGGTCTCACAGATCTAATCTCTGTGGCCTTTTGACCTCTCTACCCGACCGAGTTGTCACAACATCAGAGGTACTCGGTAGTGTCTTTGTTGGTGATTGGGGGTCTTGCTCTGAGGACCGTTTTCCCTGGTCATTGTCCTGACCCTCTCCTGTTGGCATAGACACAAGATGGCTCCGATTCCTCCTCAGCAAGCCTTGCGGTCCTTCAACCAGGTAAGATCTTGGGTTTTGATGTTTGGATGTCACAGTTGCCTGTGTCTTTGCATCCATGATCCAGACTTCCTCTCCGGGAGCCAATGGAGCCAGGTCTCTTGCCCTATGTCTGCTGTTGTAGTTATGAACGTCCCTCCGTCTCCTCTCTGCGTCTTTCTGTTGAAGATCCTGCAGGTCAGGTACAGCAGGCTGTAGTTTCTCTGTGAGGATCAGGAGAGTGGTACGAAGACAGCGTCCCATGAGCAATTGGGCCGGGCTGTAACCATTACTCAGCGGTGTTGCTCTATAGGCTAAAAGGGCAAGGTAGGGGTCCTTGGCCTTTGTGAGCAGATTTTTGACAGTCTGGACAGCACGCTCTGCCTCTGCGTTGCCTTGAGGGTATCTAGGGCTGCTAGTCACATGCTTGAAGCCATATTTGGCGGTGAATTGCGTCATGTCATGTCCAGCAAACTGGGGGCCGTTGTCACTGACAAGAACCTCACAGATTCCGTGACGAGCCATCATGGATTTCAAATGAGTGATGACATCCGTAGATCGTGTAGGGTTGAGTTGTGCCACCTCTACAAATCTGGAGAAATAATCTACCACCAGAAGGTATGTTTTCACCATCAGGTAGAATAGATCTGCTCCTAGTTTTTGCCAAGGTCTCTCTGGAAGTGTGCTCGGCAGGAGTGGTTCTCTGGCGTTTGTTCGTTCTTTAATGCACACCCTGCAATCAGTTACTAGTTCACGTATCTGGTTGCTCAGCTCTGGCCACCACACAGTTTGTCTGGCACGTTCCCCACACTTGACCACCCCCAGATGCCCTTCATGGATCTTGTCTAGAATATCATTCCTCATGCAGGCGGGGACAACCAATCTCGTGCTCTGCAGTAACAGTCCATTATGTACACTCAGGTGTGCTCTCTCAAGCCAGTAGTGTCTGAATGGCCCTTGTATGCGATCTCTATCTGGCCAACCTTCCGCACAGAACCTCATGACTTGGGAACAGATGTTGTCAGCATTCATCTGTTGTTGAAGTCCCGTCAGATATGTGTCACTCATGGGGAGGTTGTTTACTATTGAATCCACGTAGATGTTAGTGTCCTCCATGAGTGTATTATCCACTTGGGTAGCTTTGTCTCTGAGAGGAGCGCGGGAAAGTGTGTCAGCAGTTGTGAGGGTCTTCCCGGGTGCATACACTATTTTGTATGAGTACCTCATTAAGCGCATCCGGAACCTCTGTACTCTGGGAGGCAGTGCATCCAAGGCCTGCCCCCCTAATAAACTCACTAAAGGTTTGTGGCCAGTTTCCAGTTCAAACTGTAAGCCCAGGATGAAATCACTGAACCTCTCACAGGCCCATGTTAGCTTTTTGAAGGAGACCACTGAGTCCACTGATCTCAGGCTCAGGGGGAGTGAGTTCCAGAATCTGGGGGCCACAGCAGCAAATGATCTGTCACCTTTGGTCTTTAGCCTGGTGCATTGCACAACCAGTAGGCTTTGGTCACTGGACCTGCTGGGGGTGTAGGGACTAAGAAGATCACCAATGTAAGATGGTGGTTGTCCATGTAAGGCCCTATAGACCAGAACCAGGATCTTGAAATGAACCCTGAAGTTGACTGGCAGCCAGTGAAGCTGGAGGAGAAGCGGGGTGATGTGGGTGTATTTGGAGGACTTGGTCAGAAGCCGAGCACAGGCATTCTGAACCACCTGTAGACGGTTCAGGGAGGTTCTGCTCAGACACGTGAAAAGAGAGTTACAGTAGTCTAAGCGTGAGGAGATGAAGGTGTGGATAACTGTCTCAAGTTCAGAGCGAGACAGAATGAGCAGTGTTGGGAACGTTACTTTAAAAAAGTAATTAGTTATAGTTACTGATTACTTTGTCAAAAAAGTAACTCAGTTACTAACTGAGTTACAAGATCATAAAAGTAACTAATTACCAACAAAAGTAACTACTTAGTTACTTTTTTCATTAAAGAATGCAAGAATTACTACAATAGTAAAATATAAATGACTAATGACTGAACATAATAAAATGTATGTCCAAATGTTTTTTATAAACCTGAATAATTTAAACAAATAAGCACTTAACAGGAGGAACTACTAATAGGAACATTACACTAATCTAGACTATTAAAAGGTCACTGTGTGATATTTAACAAAAACCCAATCAGCTAAAATTTAAAATTGCAAATAGAAACACCTGTAAAGGTTCCCGAGCCTTTAAATGGTCTCTCAGTCTAGTTAAATTACAGAAATAAATGTAATTTTGCACAGCATTCTAATTTTTCCAGCTTCACATAATTGTGTGTTTTTAGTAGCATTTCTGTTGCTGGTAATCTAGTAACGGTTAAATAAATAAATAAATATCCTTTAAAATGACACTAAGAGGCACAAGCCTGATGGAGGACTTACATTTACTAACTTGGGTCAGACCCAACCACAGAAGAGCTGAAGCTGGGTGGTGAACACACACACAGGTAGTTCTAATAACACCTGAGCTCCATGCCGTCTGAGACTGATGCATCAGTGTTACAGCGGGGCTAAAGACATGATCAGAAACAGGTTACAGCTGGATGATCAGGACGTCTGAGCGGTGAACAGGTGAGCGGACCTTCGGGACGTCCCGCTGTCACGCTAAGAAGGGCACGGCTGCAGACCCGCAGATTCGCTGCTGCTGCAACAAGTCTGCGGGGGGTCTGCAGCCGTAGATATTCATCACGTCTTCCTCGTTCTTCGCGGGCCGTGATGCTCTTAAACATCTACCTCTTTAGCTCCTGATCAGCTGATGACAGCTTCAACACACCGCGCTGCTTAACGCACGCATTTTCTTATCAGTAACAGAAACGACGTTTTGATAAAAGAAGACGTAATTAATTAGTTTGCTCGTTACAGAAAGAAATATTTTTTATTAACGCGGTTATTTTAAACGGAGTTATTCCCGTTGTGTCTCCAGCAGCAGCGACTGAGACCGTGAGGGTCTCCGCCCACCCGGCCAATCATCATCGTGTTTGTAAGTGCGTTACCGACACCTCTCTCTCCCTGGCTGCAGCTGAAGCGTGGCGGTCAGAAAGCCTCACACTGCTGCTCAACGTTAGACAAGCACATAGTAATGCGCAACGTTCCGTCCCCAGTAACGGTAACGGCGTTGCAACGGCGGGAAAAGTAATTAATTAGATTATTCCGTTACCTATAAAAGAACGCCGTTAGAAACGCCGTTATACTTAAACGGCGTTACTCCCAACACTGAGAATGAGACTCAGCTTAGCAATGTTCCTGAGATGGAAGAAGGAAGAGCGAACAAGAGAACTGACATGAGAATCTAGGGTGAGCTGGGTCAAAGGCCACGCCAAGATTCCTGACATAACGTTTGGTGTGGGAAGCAAGCAGACCAAGAGAGTCTCTGACTTTGGGAACCAGCTTGTCTGGGGCACAGATGAGGATCTCAGTCTTATCTTCATTCAGCTGTAGAAAGCTCCCAGCCATCCAGGTTTTGATAGAGTCTAAGCAGGTGTGTAACAGCTGCAGCTTAGACATCTCATGGGGCTTAAAGGAGATGTACAGTTGGAATCCATCCATCCATCCATCCATCCATCCATCCTATCGATCTATCTATCTATCCAACCAACCAACCAACCAACCAACCAGCTCTATACACTTAAAACTAGCAGCATAGCTGACATTTTAACACTAGTCAGAAGGCAGGAACCGCCCCCTCCTCCTTTGCTGCTCTCTCATTAGCTGAGAGTTTTCAATCGTCTTCTGCCTAAAAGGAAATGAGCACCCACACATATGGTACATCAATTCAACCTGCTTGGTCCCAGGAGTCTTGTATTAACTTGATATTGTGTTCTGCGTTACCATGGCAACGTGCTTAGCAACAACATTTAACAACATTTTAGACACAACTGTATCAACATACTTTAATATAGAAATGTTATTCAAAGTTTAAATGAGTCATGTGTTATTGTACATAGCTTTATTAATGCAGACTCCTGTCATCTGTTACCATAGCAACACAAGGAACTACAAATCACTTTAACCAAGTCTCATAGGAATGAATATAAAAAGCAGAATATTGAGCCATTAACAGACTCCTGTTTTTGGATCTTTTTGATTTGTTTGTACTTAAAATTAGAAATAAGTTCAATTTGATTGACCGTCAGAAGGTGGGAAAGTGCCCCGCTCCCTCCCAGCTCCCTGATTGGTTGAGAGAGGTCAATCATCTTCTGGCTAAAAGGAATTACACACCCACGCATGTGAGACATCAAATTGATCGGCTTGGCCTAATGAATCCATTCATCTACATATAAATCCATACATGCTTCTATCCATCCATCCATCCATCCATCCATCCAATAAACCATCTAACAGCCATCCAACAATCCATCCGTTATTTCATTCATCCAACCATTCATCTGTCCCATATCAAATCTGAACATATGTTAATCTATCACTTTCAGATATCAGCAAATATTTCTAAATTCACAGTCCAGCCAATTGTAAAAATGTACCCATTAAACTATTCTCATTCAAATGCCAGCTGTTTAACATTTCAAATTTTGAGTTTTTAATAAATGTTCAAAGATTAAAGTTTTCTGCTGTTCAGCATTTTTTATCCATTCTTGGCCTATATTCTGAGCTTTATTACACTTGTTGGTGATTTTTGCTTCTAAATCTTTAAATTCATTCAGCTCATTTTGACAGTTTAGCTTAGTTTCAGCTTCACTTCCGCTATTCAGCAGCTTCAGCAATCCATTTCTGAATTCAGCATATGCTGCTCATTTCACAGTTCAACTAAATATAAAAATGAAACTGTTAAACTAGTCCTACTCAAACAACAAGCGTTTAGACATTTTTGCTGTCCAGATTTTTAAATAATGTTCAGATTTCAGTTTTATGCTGTTTAGGATTGTTTTCTCCGTTCTTCACTTTTTGTGCTTTATTTACATTTTGGTGCTTTTTGCTTCTAAATGTTTCAAAACATTCTGCTAATTTTAACAGTTTAGCTTAGTTTCAGCTTCAGCAATTAGTTTCTGAGTTCAGCATATGATGCTAATTTCACAGTTCAGCTAAATGTAAAAATGAAACTGTGAAACTAGTCCTACTGAAATAACAGGAGTTTAGACATTTTAGCTGTCAAATTTTTTTAAACAGTGTTCACAGATTTGAGTTTTCTGCTATTTAGGATTAATTTTCTTGATTCTTCACTTACTTTTTGTGCTTTTTTTGCTTCTTGGTGCTTTTTGCTTTCACATCTTTCACTACATTCAGCTCATTTGACAGTTTAGCTTAGTTTCAGCTTACTTCAGCTATTCAACAGCTTCAGCAATCAGTTACAAAATTTAGCATAAACTGCTAATTTCACAGTTCAGCTAAATGTAAAGATTAAACTGTTAAACTTGGCAAACTGAAATAACATGTGTTTAGACATTTTAGCTGTCCAGATTTTTATACAATGTTCACAGATTAAAGTTTTTTTTCTTTTCCTTTTTTTTTTTTTTTTTTTTTTTTTGCTATTTAGCATTATTTTTCTCTATTCTTCACTTACTTTTTGTGCTTTATTTGCTTGTTGGTGCTTTTTGCTTCTACATCTTTCAAGACATTTAGCTCATTTTTACAGTTTTGCTTTGTTTCAGCTTCAGTTCAGCTGTTCAGCAGCTTCAGCTTACAGTTTCAGCTATCCAGCATTCAAACAGCATTTGTGCAATAAATGCAATTTTTCTAGTTGTCATTGTTTTTGAATGCTTTGTAATTCCAACCAGACATGGAGTCAGAGGTGAAAGAGAAAGGAAAAGACAAAAGGTGGGGAGAGATGGGGGGAGGGGGTCCACAAAAATAAACAATAATGAACAAGAGTCTGCTTCTAGACCTGCAGAAAGAGAAAGAATAGAAAAAATGGGACACTTTGTGATTCTATGTCTGTGATAAGTGCTATATAAATACGATTTACTTACTTTCTCTGCACAGATGTTTCTGTACATGATACCAGTCCCTGCACCACCTGCGGAGGGTGAGTGGGAATTCTCTCTCTCTCTCTCTCTCTCTCTCTCTCTCTCTCTCTCTCTCTCTCTCTCTCTCTCTGTGAATCCTCATCAGTGGTGATGTAATCTTAGCTTCCTATCTCTTTTCCACAAGCCACACACTCTTCTCTGTTTCTTTTTCGTTGCAGACACACCAAGCAACAGCAACGCTTCTCTCTTTGTAATTACGACATATACAAACTTCCTCTTTTCATTAGAAAGTGACTTATCGTCCTCCAGAGACCTCTCCACTCCCAGGAGTTCCTGCAGCACATCCTCATTCACTCCCTCCTTCAGTCAGGCTGCAGTGACCTGAGAGAGATTAGGTTCATTTCTGTCAGACTGTATTTCAAAGGAAAAATACTTGTTAATTTATGAAACATTCTGAGTTACAAGAAGCTGAAAAAGTTGATTTCCTTCTGACTGCAAATGTCAAGCATAAGAAGCTGAGATCATCCCTGATTTCTTGTTATATTGTTTGTCATTTCTTCGAAAATTATGATTTGTTTCATTCACTGTAATCGTCATAGTGAAAACTGGAAATCAAATCAGAGTTAAGGCAAATGTTAGCGTCTATTTCTGGTTTTTCTTTCTTCAAGGTGGAATTAGAGCAGCTGTTAAGAAGAAATGTGAGAATAATGAAGAAGAAAAGTGTAAAGAATGGCGGTAAACACTAAAAGCCTCCATGTTGTATTTTGGGGAAGCTATAATGAGCATGTCTGCTGTCTCGTTTTGTATTAAGGGCTAGTGGCCGGCTGGCATCACAAGTTTACCAGTAAATTCAACATCACTGATCACTAATGTTGCTAATGGGAAGATGATTTCACCTTTCCTAAAACACTCAGTCATGTAAAGAGACGTTGGGACACTTTGGAAAGGTCATCAGTCCATCAGAGCCACAAATAAAGAGGAGTGACCATTCACTCGCTCGATCACTGGATGAGAAGGGTATATATCATCATCATCATCATCATCATCATCATCATCATCACACCAATGGTCAAACACAGTGGTAGTGTGATGTCTGAAGCTGCTTCAGCACCCGGAAGACTTTTTGTTATTAGGGGAACCATGAATTCTGCTCTATAGCTAAATATCCTGAAAGAGACTGTCTGACCATTGACCTTTAACAGGTTACTTATGCTGAAAAACCTTCCAGTGTGGCTGAATTAAAACATTTTTTACTTAGAGGGGGGCAGAAATCCTCCACAGTGATGCAGGAAGCGCGTTACCAGTCATCAGACGTGCCTCCAAAGGTGCCACAACGTCTTTAGGTTTGGGGAGCACTCTCTTTTTTACATGGAGCCATGTTGGTTAAGATTAATAAATGAAAGCAACGTTTAGCAACCACATTTTGTAGTTATTCTTTGTCAGATATTTTAATCTGTTTGCTAATCTGAAACAGTTGGGAGTCGCCAAACCAAAGCAGAACCAGATGATGATTGTACAGGGCAGACTTGTTTTGTATGTGAGAGGAGATGAAAATGCTTGTGAGGAACTGAGCGAAACCAGAAACCAGAATCGGAACCAGAAGCACCGGCAGAGATCACAACCTCTTTTACCAAATAAACCCTCGCTGCTCTAATCCAGTGTTTACATTCAACGCTGGGCGGTAATGATAACCATGAGACCACACCACGGCCCTATACACCTTCTACTCCACCAGCCACCCCCACCGCCTGCCACCACTAACCCAAAGCTGGTTCACAGGAGCCAAATACCCTAAATACATAATTAGCAGGGTCATTTGTGCAAAGTGGGCCCCAGCGAGGGCATGAGCACAGTGGTGTGAGTTTGTGGGGGGGCAGATGGAGGATGCTGAGTGAAGCCAGGGAGGAGGGGATATGAAGAAGTGAGAGAACAACAAAGACATGCATTCATCGCCGTGGCTTCAGACACACTCAGCTGCCGCCATCTTCAAAGGCCACCTCTGCCTTCCCTCAAAACCCAGAGGCCACAGGTTGGGGCAGAGAGGAGAAACATGGCAGGGGCAAATGGAGGGAAGGAAGGGGGAAGGAAGGGGAAATGTTAAAAGACATCTATCCCAAGGAGGGATCTGGTTCATTCTGTTGAGTTTAGTGTAAGAACAACTATGAAAGGATGAAAATGAAGCGTGATGATTAAAACCTGACTTCTTTTAGCACTTTTCACTTTTCTGATGACCTGATCACAGTTTGCTCTCTGCTGGAGCCAAAAATTCCAGTTTCAGAAATCTTCTCTGAATAGTTCAGCGGGGTGCTCAGTCACACCTTTCACTTTTTGTACACTCCTTTAGTGCTGCAGCATCCCGAGAATAGCCCATTCAGCATCCCTCTTCACACCTTGCCTGACCCTCGAGCCCCGCTGGTATTGTTTATGAACGCACGTCCACTTAAGTGCTGACCTGTCTGGCCTCGCTTGCTGTGGTGCCGATTACCTACATCCTGAGTCCTCTCTATTCCCTCTTTTCTTTATTTTTCCCCCTCCGGCTCCATCCCATTGCACTCTCACTCCTCAGGGTTCCCCCCTCCTCCCTCCCTCCTTCCTTCTCTCCTCACTCTGACATATGACTTTTTTTTCCCTGCACACACCCCCCGCCCCGTCTTTGTGAATAAAGCTGTGCATGTCAGATAAAAACAATAAAGTAAATCAAGCTGCTGTTCTCTTTTATCTCTACTTTTTAAACTTGATCCTCTGTTCTACTGGCTAGAAGAACTGCTGTCTCTCTGATCCATTCTCTTTCATGTTTTGCCTTTCGTTATCTGGCTTCCTATTGAGGTAATAAGATGGGTGTATAGCTGAGAAGTGCAAAGGAGGAGGACTTTCATGTCCTTTAGCCATGGGATTAGGGTGAGCTGCTTGGGAAAAGCAATAAAGCCCTATGAACCTACCGTCTGCCGCTGGTGGATACTGGAGCAAAGCCCAGCTTCTGCTCGCCCTGCAAGCTTACAAAAGCTTATATTTCCTGTATACATCACCACCCTAATATCCAGCTTCCAGTGCACCAACAGTGGCAGAATGTTTGCAGTTAAATCCAACACATTTAAACAAAAAATATCAGCATTTTCTCTATATTTTCACAGAGCTAAACATGTTAGAAACTGAACAAATGGGTTTAAACGGGCCACTGCTCAGCTCAGACGTGACTGTTTGATGTTTGAAATCTTTAAAAACACCTTGAACATCTATTCTTCAGCCTAAAATTTCACTACTTTTCCTAAAGTGCGCCAAAAGGCTCACAAATGAAAATGTTTATTTATTCAAACTGATTTTTAGACCAGCAGTGTGGGTCAAACCAGGACAGCGGTGGTTTTAGGTTGCATTGTGGGGTATTCAAAAACAGGTAGGAGCAATCCAAACGGCACACTCTCCTTGCACATAGAATTGCTGATTAGTTTGGATAAATTAGTATTATCAGGTAGTCAGATTAGTTTTGTTCAACATTCTGTTTAAACTAACGTGAGTGAAGTCTTGGCCTTGGTCCGCTTTGACCAGAACTAGTTGAGTTTTATTTTACTGGGTTGATGCGTCCTCAAAAGCATATGACGCAATGTGCAGGACTGAAGATCCAGTGAACAGTTTCATGAGCAGAAACATGTTTATTGTTGGAAAGCATAAATATATAAATTATTAATATTTGCTGTCTCTAACCAGTGGAAGCTTGGGAAACAGTAAGAGCATACCGACATGTATTAATTGAATCAGACATCTCTAAGAATGGTCCCTGATGTCACAAAAACTTTCACATGTGATGTGGCCACAGATCAATTCAACTGGATTCAATTTCATTCACTTATTGATGGATTTCCTCTTTTTGCTGCCATCCCAGTGTGACTTCCTTGTTACAGCATGAGATGGAAGGTGACTGTTGTTGTTGCCTTGGCTACATATTCATCACCATTAAAGGAACCAGTGAGGAAGTGATGTTTGTTTAGTTGGGGTGTGGGGTCGGGCCTGCACTGTAATGTTTTCAGACCACCTCGGTGAACTCATCATCATCTGTCCTGATTGGATGCGGCTGCTTGAAGCGAGAGTCCCTCCACAGGGTGGAGCGATTTGTCCTCCTGTCAACAGGGGAGGAAAGCTCGGCCAAACAAGGAGCCCATTCATGCGCCCGTCGATGCGCTTTGCTCACTCATTCACTTTAAGTTGGACTTTGCTCTTTGAGGCACAGCAGATGAAGTGGAATGGGTGGCCATCTTCCTTATCAGTGTAGGAGATATGTGTGAAAACAGCCTCTTGTTCCACAGGAATCATGTGTGAACACACACACACACACACACACACACACACACACACCTGTTATCTTTGAAGTTACTTTTGTGTCTTTCTGAAATAATTTACCACGAAAACTGATGTGCACACAAAAGTATTTAACTACAACTAGGAGTTTGTGAATGAGGTACTTTGAAGTCGTACTTGCTGTTGGACTCGGTCTTGTGACCGAAACTATTGACCAATCTCAAACTCAGTGATGCCATGGCAACATCCAGTGTTTTTAAACAAGAGAGGAAGTGACTGTTGAAGAGGGCATGGAAGTGAAATTGAATCTATCACTTTTTCCACCAGTCTCAGAAATCAAGAGCATCTTGTTGTTGATGAATTCATTCTCTTTTCTGCAGTAATCTATAACAGCAGAACCCAATGAGGAGATTAGGCTTAACAGTGACAAAGTTTTGCCATTTTTGGGAAATCTTTAGGTAACTCAAAAAGTGTTTTAGTAAAAAAATATAATAATTCAAAAAGTGAATTTGCATACAATGTTTTAATCCATGCAGAATTTGGGATTAATTAGAAAAACTTATTTGATTTCCTGTGAAACTAAATATTTTGCGTTCAGTGCTTTTAGTTTCGATAAAGACAATAAAGCAGTTTTGCTTTTATCCCTTCCTCAGTTGTTCTTTTTGTCAGGCGTTTTAGTTTACGTACAGTTATTGTGTAAATGTTTGTGTAAAATGTGACTGATTCTATAAATCCTCGATGGAAAGCCACTAAGTCCTCCTGTCTGCACCTCTCTGTCCCTTTATGTCCCGACTCTGATTCAAACAAGCCAAAAACACTGTTTGCCAGTTTCTAACTTGATTATTCCACCCTCTGCCCACATACAGGCATTCAAAACCTACAAAATAAAATAAAAACATCATAATTCCTGTTTGGATATAAGTATGCATAATATATTTGATAACAAAAATAAAGCATCTTCCTGTACTGACTCTCACATCTTCTCCTTGCACACATGACATTAATGAGATATACTGCAATATGATATGAAACATGGTTGACAAGCAAAATTAAAAAACAACTACAAATTCACACTGAGATTGTGATAATGAATGCAAAGAGCTGAACCACACAGAACGTCTGTAAAATCTTACAAAAGCATCTTTGTCCTTTCTTGAATTGTGAAAGAAACAAAAGTCCACGCACATAAATAGTTTGTATGAAGCGGTGCATCGTCTTGTTTTCTAATTGAACTGTACAAAGGCAACCAAAGGTCTCTGAAATGCTTGATTTCCAGATGAGAGTCTTGGAAAATAAACACTCTCAAGCACTTGTTTGCTGTGATCTTTGCATCACGGTGCCTGTTTTTGTCCCCTTGCTTGAGTCCATTAAAGGGGCGGGCACCGGTGTTGCATCAGAGCCCTTCCTTGAACACTCGATCCAACTGTTTGACGGCTGTTTCAGGTGAATATATTTTCTAAATAATTTTGCCCAGAAGTTCATCACAGTTAGTTTTTTTTATCCGTTGGCGTCTTTCGGCACGACTCGATTTTTGTAGCGTCTTCTCATCTCGTCCTCATCAGTAGCACAGTTCAGCTGCCACAGAGACTGTTTTAGTTAAAGCACCTTTGGCATCTTTTTGTTTTTGTCTATTTCTTCAGTCACTTTACAGAAAAGTATTTGTTCTTTTGCAAAGGTTGCATGGTGGTGAAGGGGACAATGAGAGGGCGTCCTTCTGGTGGCGTCTTCTTTCTTAGGTCCCTTCCATGCTGAAATCCTTTGTTCTGACTGGACTCACCTCACGTCCACTGTAGGACACAGAGACGAAAAGAAAACTGTTGGCATCATAGATGAAACATTTCATTTAAAACCAAGATGTTTCTTTTCAGAGCCCATTTTTTCAATTAACTCATGCATTTGCAGAAAACTGGCAAAAAACACAAAGACCAACGGTCGTGTGAGTCGTGTTCATCCACATTCTGCAGAACTTGATCAGACTCAACACAATTATGTCCAATTAAGAGTCCTGCATGTGTGTTATTTTGTGTGTGCACAAAGTAAAGGACAGGGCAAAGGAAGCCTGTTGTGTTTTAGAGGGTGATGACAGGTGAAGGAGAACATAAGCAAATACAGGGAGAAGGCTGACTTTTAAGTAGTGAAACAATACAAGCAGAGCTGCTTTAGAAACTCAGAAGGTGCACACGCACACACACACACACACACACACACACACACACACACACACACACACACACACACACACACACACACAATCGCAAGCTGTGATACAAAGTGTTCATGCAATCCAATTCAACATGCAGCATTGGCAGCGTGATACTCGTCGGTCCCTCCCCTTCGCTCTCTGATTGGCTGTGATGTGATTGGTGATGGTGATTGGCAGGCCCATTTCACACCCTGATTGGACCGGTGCAGCACCAAAAAGGAGACAGAAGGCTGCGGTGCTTGAGTCCTACCTGTTCCCGTCACAGCCTCCCAGTGGATTTTGTATAACGAGAGCAACTTTATTATGTCACCAATAAGTCCTTGGTGGGCCTTAGTTTTTTAGGTTTCCGTTTTTTACCTTTAGCCCTACGGTGGCCTGAAAGCAGAAAGTTGGGGAGGGTGGATAGGAAGCTGGGTTAAAAGCAAGAAGCAGGGTTTATGACACATAAAGAGGCACTGAGACAGAAGCAGAGAGTGCAAAGATATAAATTCTTCAGGTGCCTTATCAGCACAGATTACAGCGCTTATCGGCAGCCAGGTGGAAGAAAGCCTCAGATCAAGGCACTGGCGGATTTACCTGCTGTCATGCCAAGCAGCCTTTGAACACCCACCCTTAACACACTAATTTGCACACACACACACACTTTTCCATCACACACAGATGCTTTACAGTTTCCAAAACAATGAGCCATCTCACAGGTGTTTATGTCTGTTTGGGAGACGTTGGTGGCAGGTTCACAAAGTGCAAAGCCAAGGAGCAAGAGCAAAAAACAAAAGACCATAAAGTTCACGTGATAAAGGCAGGAATGGGTGCACAGTGATGTAGACGTGAGGGCGAGGCTCAGCCATCAAGCTCAGTGACTGATTTTATGAGTTGGGATTCTCTACATAAAGCTCATGTTTACCTGTTTCTGCATCTAAGTGCTCTGCCACATGATGTTGTGATGTGCACACACACTCCAGGTGGTCTTCTAACCGCACAAAAACCTCTTTGAGTTTGGGTTTCCTTCTCACGTACTCCACCTTGGCTACCTGAGAAGAAGAAGAAGAAGAAGAGGGAAAGGTCAGCTACAGGAACCGGCACATTCACTCTTTACTATGTCATCAACGAACACACACTCTGTTTGCCCCCCCCAGCAAACATCAAGAGGTATCGCACCACGACTGATGACACATCCATGAACAAATTCAATTAAATAAACAGCCATTTCTTTGCTTTGTTATGTTTGAAGTGTGACGGGAGAATTCCTCCGAAGCTGATTCATTAGGTTTCACTTGTGTGCTCTACGGTCTGCGTGCAGCTGAATGGAGAGCGCAACCCTGTTGATGAGATGGAGGCTAACGAGGAGTCTTCTACACCCCGAGGTCCTGGGAAGGTTTACTCTGGCACAAGAAAAGAAGCTGGGAAATCCCCTAGCTCGGGCCTGAAGCATCCAAATCCAAACAGACACCTAAACTCATTCACCTTGTCCCAACATGTTGATTTCAAACCATATTGTTGCATAAGTTGAAGAAAGTTCTGCTTTCCACACAAGCAAGAAACATATTTGGTCAGTTCTAAGCAAAGAAATCCCAAGCAAATAATCTAAGACGCACAACAAGCAATACAGGAATTCCTGCCCTCCCAGTTTAGGGCCCATTCCACAGCTGGTAATCACTGGCCCTCTGTGGGTTATGAATACGCTAATCTTTCATCAACAATACACTCCTGATTAAAGCCTAGAAAAGGTGGAAAAAGGTTGCACGCAGGTTGTGGGAACATTGTTGTGCAACTCAGGGGAGGTGGCCACACAGTTTTGCCTCTCTGATCTGAGCGCCAAGGACAGGTAGCATCTCCGTCCAACACTGAAGGGCCCTGGGGCCACGTGGAACCAATATCCTTGGATTCACCTCTCCTTGTTACTGCACGGGAAAAGGATATTGGCTGACAACCTCCCAGCACTCCCTGCTGTTATGAGCAGCACAGCTTTGCCGTTGAAATAAAGCGAACGCACGCACGCGGCTCGACTCCATGACGGTATTGTGTCATGCCTGGTTGTAGTTGGCGAGCCAGTCGAGCAGACAAATCAACATACCAAGCCTCGTCTGATATAACAACATGCAATGTCAAATTTCACACGAACAGAGTGAATCACTTTGAGTCCGCTCTCTGCGGGGTGACCTGGAGCAGCTGGAACTCAGGCGTGGAGATGCAAGCGTTGCCACTCCTTTGAAACAATTTCTAACTGTGGAAGCACAGAATGAAAAGGGGGAGTGAAACGAGGATAAGCAAGCTGGGGAGGTATGTGGTGAGCAAACAGAAGACAATAGTGTCTGGGTTATTGGTGGTATTTGCTGTTACTAAGCCATGAAAGAGGAGGAGAGCGGTGAAAGACCAGAGAGAGGAAGAAATGGTAGGAAGGTGAAAAGCCATGCTCATTAGCAAACACTGGGATGTATGCCTGAGCGTTCAAAAGAAGGGAGAATGTCAAAATTTGATCAAGGCTTGCATGAGGTGGCCTTCCCCCGTTATCTATAAACATATAATGTTGGGGTTACTTCCTTAAGAGATCTATTAAACTAGCTCTGATGTGATGGATGGAAAAGCCATCAAAGGTTTTTTGTTATCCACTGAAACCACACAAAGGAACACAGAGTGACACAAGCTTCCTCCAGTTTTAATCAAACGAACTGCCTGGAAAGGAGGGGGGGATGGAGGAAGAGGAAGAGGGAGAGGAAGAGGAAGAGAGGGATGAAAGTTGCAGCTGGTTTTCCCGACGGCTCTGCTGCTGTTGGCTGCATGCCGAAACCTCCGTGCTAACGGGGCTCCAGAGGTTGGCAGGGACTTCGCCGTGAGAGATGCTGATGCTAATGTCTGACAAACAAACAGCTCTGGACAGAAGGATGAAGCACATGATGTGAAGCCCAGTGGTGCACTTGTCTTCTAGCCTCTTCCACAGCAGGAGCTAAAACCATCCACACAGCCGTTGGTGCTCATTTGTCTCACTTGTTCAAGCTGGCTTTTGTTTGACCTTCTTCACCACTCTCTCTTTACTCTGCTCTCCCCACCTATTCCACCTTCCTCAGGATCCACTGATTTCCCTCTTTCCTGTTCACTCTCTCTCTTTCTTAACATTTTTTATCACAATTGTCTATTTTTTGCTCATTTTAAATATATTTTTAACCATTTTCTAAATTATTTTTAATATTTTTACATTTTTTTGTTTTTGTGAAGCGCCTCGTGATTTTTATCTTGAGAGGCGCTATAGAAATGATATATTTTTTTCTTCTTCTTCTCCTCTAATTGTCCGTTGTTTTGTTACAGAAGAAAACGGTTGCCTTAAGAGAAGGAGTCATCTTCCTGTTGATCTTTAAGAGTACGTGTTTTTCCTGTCACTTTTTTGCTACTTCTTCATACTGGTTTCCAGTGTTGTGCAGTCAGTGACTTAAAACATCTATCAGAAAGAGACCCCTGATGCTACGACAAGGGGCCCCACACTCTCTTTGCATAAATCAAACTGCTCTAAACTCCCTGGAAAGCCAGGGGCCCTGAGAAAGAGTCCCCTGAGTGGTGGTGGAATGATATCCGATCCAGAGGGTTGGAGGTGAGACATGAGGCTCTGGGAAGCACACCCCTTTTGGTCCGTCCCCAGTGTCACCACAACTCTTCTGTGTGAAGCCATTTGTCCAAAGTCAGGCTAATTGGGAATTCCCTGAGCGCAGAGCACTGATGAGAGCGTGAAGGAGGGGAAAGTTTTGCTCCAGACTTCCAAGCAAAACACAGCAGGGATGTGGATATGCACCACGGGCCATGGCAAACTGGAACAGCGACAGAACGGAGGAAAATAAATTTAAAAGCACATGTTGATGTTTGCTGGATGAAGGGGTGGAAAGATGCTGGGTAGGTCACAAATCCATCTATCAGGGGAGAAATGAGGCAACAGAGAAACTCTGTGCCTTTTACTCAGAGACAACTTTGTGCAACTCTGCTTGTTCCACTTGTTTCATGAAGCAATTCATAAGAATGCCAGGAACATGGCAAATGATGGAAATTAAAGATGAAACAGCATCAAAGAATGTTGCAGAGAACTGCTGTCCTTTTATAACAATTCAGCTCTCAAAAATGTCATCATGGTTCATGTGTACGTTACATTTCATAAGCATTCAGGCCTAAACCAAAGAAAGAATAGCTGATCATTTAAAACCAAAGAAAGCTATTTTGGTTATTCTCAAGCATAATGACAGAAAACCTACATTTCAAAGAAGACATGACAAAGCACTGAGAAAGTGAAGCAATGTGAGCAGGGCTTAATGAAAGAGCACTGAGAGGTAAAATGAGAGCGTCTGTGTTTCAGGAGAGATGGACAGAGTGAAGAGGGAGTGAAAAACTATTTCAAAAAACAGACAATCAGACTCCGAGACCGAAGCGGTCTGTGTGGACCGGAGATGAGGAGGGGGAGGATGAAGTTGGTCCTGAAGAGCAGAAGGGAGGACAAGACAGGAGTGAAGTGAAACATAGAAACGAGTTTAAAAAATGACTAAAATATTCTGCATCTATTCCCTGCTGGGGCCGAGACATTCCAGTCGGTGCAGAGCGAGCCAAACCTCGGCTTCTGGCTTGGTCAACACACTCCCATGGTCTACAACCTGCCCCACCACACACACACACACACACACACACACACACACACACACACACACACACACACACACACACACACACACAAACTCCCTCACCCTGCTCCATCTACTCTTGAGGGTTGAGTGAATCAAAGGGAAAATAATTCACAGCTGCGAGGCACTTCAAACAAGGAGGCCCCTGACTCCCATGTGAAGCCCTCCCACCCCCCGCAGCACCCCACCCGGTTCTTCGGATGATCATAAATCATTCCCACTGTATCACCTCCACAGTCTTATTTATGAAACACCCCGTAAGTCAGCATCCCGCATCATCACAGGAGTACAGCTACTGCTTCCCCCAACACCCCATATGTGACCTCCTGTCGCCGGGTTAACAGTGTGTGTTAGTGTGTAGGGGGTCGGGGGTCGGGGCAGGCAATGGCGATGAGAGATGTGTGGACCCCTACACTCAGCGCTGTGGCTATTTCCGCCTGGCCTCTGTCGTCCGCCACTTTGATCCGGTAGCCATCAACACGTCATTATTTTGTGGCTTGTCTTCCTCTTTGCTGCAGCTTCACATAAAAATGGCCTCATCCCGGCTCTGCAGTTGGGAAGTTTACGTAGCGAAACAGCGAGTGCTCACTCACAGTTTCACCCACGCACACCTTCCACTTTGGTTGCACAGATGTGCTTTAATGACCTTGTCTGACCTCTACAAAAGCCAATTATAAGTTCCCAGATAGGAAACACAGCTAAGTAACATCAGCTGAATTGAAACAATATGTTTGTTTCAAACTAAATTCTTCAAGCATAACAGGAGAACAGAACTCAGTAAGACAGGCATCGAAATATAAATCCTCAAAATGCCTCTGCTTGTATGCCTTTAAGCAAAAATAAACAAACAAAACAAAATGTTTTATATCAGTGAAACTTTAAGCAGCTTTAAAAGAAAACAATTGTTGCTGTAGCAATCTACTGTGCAGGGATCTATTAGTTTAGTCTGCTGTGATCTCCATGTTTGGTATGTCGTGTAGAGAAATAAATGTTACATGCATGGCTAAAGTAAATCTCTTCAAACGCACTCTCATCTGGGATTATTCCGTTTTACATTCTGCTGCTCCAGCGAGTGGTGTCCTCCGACTTTGTCAGAACCGGCGCTCAGCATGTTAGCAGCGCAGCAGCCGCTACTAACTCGTGGCTGCTACTAGCCAAACTACGTCCACACGACTGAACGGTCCCTCATTTTCAACGACATCATTCGCTGAGTACTCCGTTTCGTTTTTCCCGTTCGGGCGCTTGTTTTTGTTCTATTTTTACTAGCCAACATTAGCCGTTAGCAGCGTGTCCGTCTGGCTACTGAGTTGTGCAGCTATATCAAAGTTCTATTGGCCCTTTCTCATATGCTTATTGAGGGAAAGTTTTTTCGAAATATAAAATTCCTATCATTTTATTGCCCAGCCCCTAGACATGACACAGACTTTCTTTCACACCATATAATGATTGTCTTCTGATTAGAGAAAGCCTGAAGGATGGCTTTTTTCCCTCAGATAAAATGCCCTTTGGGCTTGTCGACAGTGGCCCGTGAACATGTAGAAAAGCGTTCCCTCACCCTGAAACCCCCATCTCTGCCATCACCTCAAAATATCCCTCTCTAGTCTGTGTGTTCATTCAGTTTCTGGTGTCACGAAGGGGACACAAACAAAGCTTTGCAGACTAAAACATTCCAGGAATAGCTGAAACAGGCTTTGTAGTGTCCTGTTAGTCGTCGTCAGTGTCTTTCCATCCCTCCTCATTCAATTCAAATTCAAAGATACTTTATTAATCCCAGAGGGAATTTAGTTTCAGTACACACAATTCTGAGATCAGACATACATAGGCTTAGACATATGACAAGAACTGGTGACTGTGGTCATTTGCAACCCGAATCGCGCCACCTTAATAGAGATCAGAGGGTTTATATATGAGGATTGGGTCAGATGGAGGGAAAAAAAGGCACTTCAGAGTTACCCTCCACAGGGAGGGCAGCTTTGCCATGCAAAAAACACCTCAGACAGAAATGCAACAGACTTCAGACATAACACAACATAAGTGTCCACTAGGTGCGGAGGTAGGATAGAGGACTCTCCACACATCAGTGCATGCAGCCACGATAAGCAGCGCTCGTCACCTCCGTTTGGACAGGGGAGGGAGGTAGTTGGGTTTAGAAAGCACAGTGACTCCTGGAACGATTCAACGGCCTTCACCGGTCGCAGTCCCGCCCAGGCTGGGATAGGGAGACAGAGTTGCCATGGTGACGGCAGCATTCCACATTTCTTCTGAGGGGGAGTAATCGCTTCAGCTTCACAGGCTCAAGGGCACCAGATTCAGATAAGAACTTGTTTTGGGGCCAGACAGAGATAATTTCCTCTCTGTCTTAAAGTTCCGTTAGTTCTCAACCCCGTTAAATCCAATAATGGCATAATTTATCTATCCCAATCTGTGCTGATCCGCCAACTTTCTCCTTGATCGAATCCACCTATTGTGCCAGAGTCTGAACCTCATCCAAAGTTCCAAGCTTATGACTCATCTCGACAATTATATGAGTCTGTGCGCTCACAGCGCGGTGTAATCAATCCCTGAGCTCCGGGATTGAGCCAATATTCCTCAACAGCTCATTAATTTTCTGGTAAGCCAGGTAACCGCTCAGGCCAAACAGCAAGAAACCTGACAACAACATCACGAATATCCAGACGTCTTCAGAATCCTCTACAGACAGTTGACAGAGGCAGATCAGGTTCCACTGTTTCCAGGAGTCCATGATATGCCCAACTGGCTCTGTCCCAGAGGGGCATCCGGGAGCCCCTTCTCCCGTTCTCATCGCTGAAAAAATTTTGTCAATCGCGTTGAGAGACCAACTGACCAGGTCTATTTTTAATAATTTCCATTTTCCAGAAAAATGCAGAAGTGCCGTACACCCAAAGACAGACAAAGAGCCTTGGGATAAGATAGGGAGGAAAGGAGGAAAAAAGCGTCTGTACTCTCCAAGAGCCGGAAGAAGATCACTGCAATCACAGACAGAGATCCCATTGAGGGCAACAGACAACAACTATCTTGCAGACGTAGGGATGGGTGAGCTTCCATGTAGACAGACAGACATGATTGTGTTGCAAATATGAGTCAGCAGAAACCCAAGGCTTGTCAATGCCGCCTCATCTCTTTGCGTTATGTTTAAAAGCAACGAGGACGTCTAATGTCCTCATTTTCTCACTGAAATCTCCGTAGCTTGTACTGGTATGTCAGGAACTGGTGTTTGTTTTATCAGCAAAAATATTTAAAGAACTGCATGAAAGGTATTGCCAGTGGTTGGGCAAGATCTCAACGTTTGCAACAAGTATTTAGTGCAGCTATGGACTGGGGGACACAAACACAGTCAAAGTGCTGTCCTGTTTACAGCCTGGTTGTCTCATACTTCTACAAAGCAGATCACATACCTCCTAACAAAGCCACTCACCAACTTGGTCACAGTGTAAACACATCAGAAATTCATCTCATCTCCTACCATCATGTCTTCTCTGATCCTAGCCAGAAGGATGTGTTCTCAAGCACACACTGTTAAGGAGGCTTCTGTTTTTCTCTCATTCTCATCATCACCTTGTCAGTTCTGGGTACACTGCTTCCAGAAAATACAGGCACTAAAGAACGTACTGGGCAGCATCCACTGACACAGAGACACTCTCAAGATCCCAGACCATTTCTCCCCTGCTGTCCCTCTGTGAGTCTTACACTTGGCAGGAGCTGTTCCTTCAACAGATGTCCCAGCTAAAGGCGCCAACTACCATCTCTCCTCTTCTCTTTCACCCATCTACTCCTTTTCCTTCTTTGCAATGTCCTGGCACAGTTTTCTTGGACTCTTGTCAAACAAGGGATAGAGTGATGAGAAGCAAGGGTGGTGATCAGTTGAAATGGTAGGAGGCAGGAAAGATAGAGGGAAGCAGGGGTAGACAGTATGCTACGTGATTATAACGTAGACTTTAAAGAAAAGGCAAAAGAATGGAAGTTGTAAGGGTAGGTCTAACCCTAACCCTAACCCAACCTGTTTAAAGGGAAAGTAGTGGTTTGAGTTAGCAAAAAGAGTGTAGTCACTCTTGCAGGTATGAAATGATTGGAAGTGCTCGTGTGTGGGTGTACCCTGTTGTCTTACCTTAACGGTGCGGTGGTGCTTGCGTGATGGGTGGCAGCGCATGTTGCTGGTGTTGCAGCAGCCAGTGCAACGTTTCACCTCCACACAGGGCGGCCATATCAGGAAATTAGCCGCCGTGGGATCCACGTGGCTCCTGGGGATCTCAAAGATCACTGTCCGTGTTTTGCACGCCGCCGGGACTGCTTCCTCCACTGGAAGCAGAACGAGCCCAGTTAATGCATTTGTTCCGCGTGTCAGCATTCAGTGACACATTTTCCAAGCTCTGATGTATTGTTGGAATCTGATCATCTCGCTTGCAGCTGCTTGCATTCTTGCACCGCTCATTATTTGATGACTCACTTGATGTGAAAGCTGTTTGTCTTATGCAACATCTTTTAAGACAGTTAAGAAAACAATTTATCCCAAAAGCTGATCCCATATCAGCTGAGAGTCTTGGGAGAGTGTGAGATAAGAAAAGAGACCGCCATTGTTCAGAGCCCACACCCCGCTAATGTAGCATGACTATCCCACCAAACTTTCATCTCAACTGTATGGAAATTAATATTAACCATTGACCCTGGTCCTAAGCAGCAAGGCTACAAAACTGAAGAAAATAAAGTTAAATACAGTTAAAGAATTATTAAAAACAACGTTGTGGGCATGATTGGTGCATCATGATCAGAATGTGAGGACGTTTGTGGACAGCTGCCCAAATGACATACTCCATCATAATCCTATGATGCAAAGCACACACATGAAGTACTAGCAGCCGCTTTGTTCCGTGTTCTGCTGCTGCGAGAGACATGGAGAACACGCAGGCAGTCCTACCGCTGCACACTACATATATTCTCCATGCCTTGATCAGATATCGTACCGCGTGGCGTTTTGTGAAGAAATCTGACTTAGAGCCTAGGCAAGCTGCAACCTGAACCCTGAATGTCTGGAATTTCCACGCTCAGGGGTATGTTTCTCTCTCCTGACGCGTGTCTTAGATCTGTAAGCCTCAGGCCAATTCAAAGGCTTCGTGTCAGACGTCCTCGACAACCTCACACAAACACACACCAGCCTCTTTTCTCATGATTCCTTGATTACAAATAAATACCAGGTAGATGTCCTCATTATGGTTCCTTTTTATCCTCTAAAAGCAGTATAAAAACCACTAACTGTTAGTTTTGTTTAAAATTAGTGGAAAGTGGTCTGTTTCATCTCCTGAGAACCCAAATGCAGCTTCATCAAGCCATTTTGACACTTTGTGTGCCAAATTGTGATGTCAAAGGTAATGATGATGCAGCGTATGACCTCTGATGATCTTACCAATGCTCCTTTTGCGCCTGCTGTGTAGCTGCGAGTTCTTCAGCCCATTGTAGTAACCATGGTGATGAGAGAAGTTCTTATGATGGTTGTGATGCTTGCGGTATTTGTGCTCCTCGATCACATCGTTTCCCGTACCTCATCAAAAAAATAAAATACACCTTGTTAATAATGTCAACAGAAAGAAGTAATCGCATAAAGCAGTTTTGACTGTAATGGTAGCAGTGGGGGACTTGGTAGACCTCACCGAAGGCGGGTGACGAGTGATCTACTGCTGGTGCGTTATATACCCATTCCACAAACTGCTGGTTAGTCCCTCGACCAGAGTAAGACGGTAACTTTTGACTTGTATAATGTTTGATTCACTGAAAGGGCAACAGATCACTTGTACTTTCTGGCACGGCAACTTCTGAGGTGTCACAAATTGAAGTAAACAGTTCAGAGTACAGAAATGGGAGGCTCAGCTTTACACAGACTGGTGTGTAATCATCAGCCTCCCTCACTGACTCGGCTGAACTTTCTTAGCAGGAATAAAAGTAGCCAGACGATGCATATGAGTCAACAGGAATGTTAAAAAACAAACAGCTCTCAGAGTCACACGGTGGACAGGTAATGCCTAGTCGTTATTATTCTTGGCCTAATTAGTGGCTTTGCATGTCTCATTTACTGAAAATGTTTGTTTTTCAATCACTCGGTGGTTTGGGAAAGTGCATGTTTTGCTCTCCTGCAATGTGAAATTCTTCAAGCTCTTTCTCCAGACCAGTACAGCCAGGTCAGCTTTTTCACATTCATGGTTATTTGATAAGGAATGCCTGTTTTGGTCCCCGCCCAGAACATAAGCTGGATTGTAGAAACGTTCCAGAGAGGCAATAAAGTGATAAAGCTCGTCCGCAGGATACCGCTCTGTCTGAGAGTGTTTGCAAGCTGGGTGGGTCTACCTGTCTACCTGTCTGTAAGCACCATTCTGTGCCATTACACCTGCTAAAAATCAGACAAACTCATCTCGTTATCGTTCAAAGCATGTTAGAGCCTAAAAGACACATGCTTAACAGAGCTTGACCATGAGCAAACAGGCTCCACTCATCCAACCTTTCTGTGCTCTGACCAGAATCATCTACAAGGATTTCTTCTGCCAACTCATGGTCAACCCATTGGGTTCGGTTGTTTATTTGCTTTTTGATGCCTTTCTTATCCCAGAACTTTCCTTCAGGTTTCAATGTAGTCCCCTATGGAAAAGGTTGTGGGAATTTCCTTCCAGTTTGTCATGCAGTCAGTCAAGCAGCCAGTGACCCAGAACCAAAGGGTTCACAGAAGGGAAGTGTTGCCTGCAGCTTAAAGTTGGGAGTTAAGCAAAGGGCTGAGCTATCTGTCTTCCAGGTCAGTACACTTAGAGACACGTGTACATACTGTACATTAGCAGAACATATTGCAAACACTGCAATATCCACCCACACTGTCTGCAGGACTGTTAGACATTCTCGTAGCTGCAGCTCAGTGACTTCACCACCAGTTTCACACCGGACCACAGACTCCCACTGAGATGCCATCTATCCCACCCCGTGTATCCATAACTATCTCCTACTGTCAGAAGAAAGGCAGGAGTAAAGAAGGGTCTGATGTTCTGGCCACACACAGAAAAGAGAGGAATTACTGTGGAGACTGCCGAGCGACTAGTTTAGGATTATAAAAGTGCATCTCAGAAAATCCCGAACCCGTTTATGTTTATGAAGTACTTTAGTCCACTTAGAAACGAAGATGTAACAATTAAGTTACAAGCAAGGCTACAATAAGCTACTTAGAGGTGACGCTGGCCAGGGTCTGTCAGAGGGGACAGTAGTGATAGAGTCCAGCACAAAGTCATAGATCATGTGTCAGGAGATGTAGAGCTGGAGGAGCTGCTGAAGATGAGAGAGGAGAAAAACAGTAAAGGGGCGGAGAGAGGAGTTTGATCTTCTACTGGTTCCAGGTGACTAATAGGTAATAACATGCCCTGAAAACGGAGACAGGAGAAAATAGGACAGGAGACAGTCTCTTGCCATGAATCAGGCTTTCATGACTGGTAAATTACCATCTCCATTAGCTGAAGGCCTCAACTCCCTCCCTTCACTCCTCTCCTCCGCTCTCGTTCTCTTTCTTTGGGAACAAACAGCCTAAATGTTTTAGGCTTCTCCAAACAAGAGATTCTATAGTTCCTCCTCCAACAGCAATATGGCTGGGCTGATAAAGGTTATTTCAATGAATGGATGCAAACTAAGGTAGGTGCGAAGAACTGTAGGTTCAGAGTTAGTGCTGCAAGAGATAAAAACAATGTCGGCTTGTCAGACACAAAGAAGATTGCACAACAACTAGCGGCCTCTCTGAGTGAAGCAGGAGTACAACCTCCAGATGCCTCTAACTCCCTCCTCCACCTCTGCCCCCTTTGCCAAGAGTCAGGTTCCCCTTTCTGTCAAAGTTTTTCACTGAAAGAGATAAGAGCAGGCATTCAAGGGGCCACCTCAGGAGGGAGACAGGAGTGGAGAGGAGAGAATCACCTCAGGGGCCAGACAGCCATCTGCAGGCTTCAACAGGGTCATCTCATCTGTCAGTCAGAGGTGAGGACATGGTCCTTGCAAAACAAATGCACAAACGTAAGCCTGCACCTAGCACAGCTGAGCTAAATGAACCAGTTGCTGGAACTGCCTCAAGTCCACTGTTGTCACTTACGAACCCAACCTTCCAAAGACAGACAGTCAGCGCTGCAGAGACCAGCCAGCCTTCTCCATAAGATCAGTAGCTCAACCATTCCTTTGTTCTTCCCGGTTGGAGTACCATCCACATGGGCGTATGTGGCCTTCTTGTCCTGATCACCATCAACAAAACCTCTGGAAATACTCCTCTGGATGGTGTCAAAAGGTCTTTAACGGGTTGGTTAAGGCCACCAAGCTGATCCTCTGGACAGATTTATGTCCTCGTAATAATAATTAGCCTACTACTGTTACCCTGCAAAATGTTAGTCTGGTTGAAGAAAGATGTGTTAATTTCACTAGAAACACCTTCTCTCATGCTACAGGGACTCTATTCTGGGATGGTTCCAGAGAGCAGGACGTTTTTCTGTGAAATAATTGAAGCTGGGTGTTATAGCTGTTAAAGCACCGGTGTTGTGCCTAGTTAAGCAGCCCCTATCACTTGGGACTGTTGTGATTACCTATTTCATCAGCAAATCCTTGCATGAGGAGTGCCGGGTGTGATTTAAGACAGGAGCGTGTGTAAAGAGAGGCTCTTGTAAAGGTAAACAGTTTCCCTACAGTGAACCAATGTAACGTCATCTAAGATGGTCTGGAAGAGTCCCTGAGGAACAGCTAAAGAAACTACAGCTGGAGGGAGGAGAGTGGCTTAACCTCCCACCCTGCTGTCACTTTTACTTTGGTTACAGAGCAAAAACAACAGCAATCCAACTGTAATAAACAACAATAAAGCACTGGGCTTAATTTACAGCTGCTACTGAAACTGTGATCATTGTGTGGGACTGTTCAATCATGGGAAAATCTGATCACAATAATATTAAATCAATACAGATGAAACCTGGAAAATTAGAATATGGTAGAAAAGTCCATTATCTTAGTAATTCACCTTAGACTGAGGTCCAGGAACACTTTGCAGGTGTTTTGGATAATTTAGCTGATTAGAGGCTGCACAGTGGTGCAGTGGTTAGCACCGCTGCCTTGCAGCAAGAAGGTTGTGGCTTTCTGCATGGAGTTTGCATGTTCTCCCTGTGCATGTGTGGGTTCTCTCTGGGTACTCCAGCTTCCTCCCACTGTCCAAAACTATGACTGTCCTGTGTGTCTCTGTGTTGCCCTGCGATAGACTGGCAACCTGTCCAGGCTGTACCCCGCCTGTTTGCCCAGAGACTGCTGGAGACAGGCACCAGCCATCATAACCCAGAGTGGACATGCGGGTTTAGACAATGGATGGATGGATGATTAGAGTGTGACACAGAGTCTAGAATATTGAACCTTTTCACAATATTTGAATAGTCTGAGATTTTGAGGGTTGCATCGAGTCACTGACTGGTGTTGTTGAGCTTCACCTGCATAGCAAGATTATCTGTTGAGTCAGAAAATAGATTTATTTCTCCTCTTTGGGTAAAAGTCCACTGGTAAGGCTTTGGTAAATCTCGCTAAAGTAAAACTGACCTGTATGGGTTCAGGTTTACTGTTACTTTTGATGCTACCTGCTAGTTTTGCCCTTGTTCTGTCAATAAAAAACACCAAGAAGGACCAGAGTTTAGCTTTTTGAAGGGATGAAATTAAAAAGCCAAACAAGAATCCGTATTTTGATGGAATCTTGTTCCAATTGTTGTGGTTGTTTGAAGCCCAAAATGACAGTTAAATACATCATTAATTGCACGTACAGGAAATGCATCAGCTATGGCTTACACACAGATAAACCATCCTTAACCAAGATTTGCCACAGGCTATGGCAGAATGCATGTGTCTAATATAATATATATGTAAACAACCCTACATGGTGATCAGTGAGTCAGAGATGCTCTCAGAAAATAATTAAAGTTGTATTCAATGAAGAGAAGACCAGGAAAGAGGTGTGTGTGTGTGTGTGTGTGTGGGGGGGGGGGGGGGGGGGGGGGGGAAGAAAGAATCAAGAGGCAGAATTTACCTACGGAGTCAATCTCCAGTAGCCGCTGGAGGTCGCTGATGCTGTGGATTTCACTGTTAGAGAGTCGGTCTATCAGCTCCTGGGGGAACTCTGCTTCCTTCGTTCGTCAAACAAGAGAGAGAGTTTAGAAACGTGTCAGGACTTTATAACGATAAATAAACAGCCTGTATTCAGATTTGAAACAGATCCGCCCTGCTGCCTACAGTACCATGAAACAAAAAAATTACGTGTGCCTGATATTTAATAACAGCCCATTATAAAGATAGTCGCATCGCAAATTATTATCACGCTCCAGTAAGTAATTTCATAGGATTTTCAGACGAGAATTTTCATTTTTATTGATCTATGATATGAAAATAAACTCATTGTATATGAATATGGATAAAGCTGTCCTTAATAAAACCACAAACGCCTCTGAACTGCAGCCAGACTACCCCGCTGCACTTGTTGCGGTCCTGCAGCTATTTTTATCCACCGGAGCGGTTCCCATGAACGCGCCAGCGTAAACCCCGTTTGCTTCAAACTAATTAGGCGTAAACGACTAAACGAATGTTGCTCCTATTGAAGAGGACATTCATAGGCATTCCTATAAACCCATTTAGATCTGCTCAGGTGAATTTAACTGTGTATCATGTGTGTGTGTGTGTGTGCGTGCGTGCGTGCGTGCGTGCGTGCGTGTGTGTGTGTGTGTGTGTGTGTGTGTGTGTGTGTGTGTGTGTGTGTGTGTGTGTGTGTGTGTGTGTGTGTGTGTCTCCCGGAGACCTTTGCTCCCTCTCAGGAATAAACCCCAGACCAAAGGAACCCCCCGACCCCGTTTCCCACTCTGGCTGTGCTGTAAAACGATCATTTCTTTACCTCAGCAGTGGCCAGCAGGTACGTCGTCCACAGCAGGAAGTAACAAAGTGCGGCTCTCATCTCCCTTTAGTTCAAAGGCAACCCCAAACAGGAAAAACGCGCAGATGAGAAGGAGCCCCCGAGTCGCTCCTGGCTCCACAACCATCCCCTCCCGGAGGAGAGCGGCGGTGTCCGGGCAGCGCGGTCACTCACGCCGCTGCGCTTGTTTCGCTCTTAAATAAGCAAATAAATAAAAGTTGACAGAGCTGGAGGTCGTTATTCACGTGGAAGGCGCGTCCTCTTGAACAAGCCCCGCGCTGCAGCACGACATAGTTCCTCAGGCGCGTGTCAGACTATTCCAAGAAACCAGGCTGGCGCACATTGCACTTGTCCTTCACCTTAGAGAGAATACAAATCAGGCTTCACCCCAAAACAGACCTTTTTCTTTCAGAACATTTAACATAGGCTAGATGTAAGGTGCACAGCCTTTATTGTAGAATAAACCGGTCTCATATAGGAATAATCCAAACTACAAGTGGTCCGCGTTGTGCTGTCCGGGGCTCCAGCCTGCGCAGGTCCTTGTCTGAGTGGGACTCTGGACTGAATGGTGTCAGAGCGCCTCTGAGCAGCTGAATATAGAGAGCGAGCCAGCAGCTCGGTGCCCGATGCGCCTCCCCTCGCCTGTGGGTGATGGTGCATTTATTCAGTAAGGAGAGCTGGTTGGCTGGCTGCATGACTTCAGACTCCCAGAGAACACCCCCACCACCACCCGTACGTGTGTTTGTCTAAAGCAGAGCCCATTCACAGATTTGGTCTGTAATCCATTTAGGTTTTGTCTGTGGACAAAAAGGAGGGAAAGTGGACTAAATGTTTGCTCTTCAAAGAGAATTCTGAGAGGATGTGTCCAAGATGAGCATCAGATATGATTATAAAGGGTATCAGGTGGAAAATCAGAGAAAAGTCACACACTTCCGTCTGTTTTACTGTATTTTACTGACTGTTTCTGGAGGCTTTTTCCTGTTAAACGCGAGTTTTCCTTCCAACCTTTAGTCTGCAGTGAAGATCTGAAGCCAGTTTCATGTTTATCATCTACATCTGATTAACTTACATCTTTTGTATGAGTGTTTGAGTGTTTTTCTTCTGAATGCATTTTAAAGTTTTATTTAAACACAGGAAAAGTTTTTAACTTGCTGACAATTTCGATCACTCCTGCATTCTTCATCAGAGCCAGCCGCTAATGGCGGTGTCACTTCCATCTCTGATTTTCACGCTCTCCTCACCAACGACACAGTTCCATGCATGTTCTAGTGAGGAGACCCCCTCATCTCTGTCCATGGTTCCGTCTACACATTGGGGGGGGGGGGGGGGTCTACACATCAGAACATGCATGGGACTATGTTTAAAAAAATATTTAAAATGGTTTACTTACAGTCAGGCTCAGGGCCAGATTATCGTTGCAGGGGCCCCTGGGCACAATGTGCTTAGGGCTCCCTAAGCACATTGTCCTCCTGTCTCCTTCCTCCTCTTGTCTCCTGTCTCCTTCCTCCTCTTGTCTCCTGTCTCATTCGTCCTCTTGTTTCCTGTTTCCTTCCTCCTCTTGACTCCTGTTTCCTTCCTCCTCTTGTCTCCTGTCTCCTTCCTCCTCTTGTCTCCTGTCTCATTCGTCCTCTTGTTTCCTGTTTCCTTCCTCCTCTTGACTCATGTTTCCTTCCTCCTCTTGACTCCTGTTTCCTTCCTCCTCTTGTCTCCTGTCTCCTTCCTCCTCTTGTCTCCTGTCTCATTCGTCCTCTTGTTTCCTGTTTCCTTCCTCCTCTTGTCTCCTGTTTCCTTCCTCCTCTTGTCTCTTGTATCCTGTCTCCTTCCTCCTCTTGACTCCTGTCTCCTTACTCCTCTTTTTGTCTCCTCTTGTTGGTCTCCTCTCTTGCCTTCAGAAAAACTGCTTTCTGGCCTTTCTATTAGTAAATTCATTTACAATGTCATCAAAGTCCAGATTCCTGACAAGCTGAGATTCAATAGCCATCAGAGACAGTGCACTGAGGCGCTGTTGGGTTTGTGTTGTTCTCAGTTCATTTTTTATTCTTGCCATTTGTGAAAATGATTGTTCCCCTTCACAATTTGTAACTGGTAGAGTTAGAAAAATCCGCAGGGCCACAAACACATTAGGGAAGATGGACTGTAGACTATTTTTTAGCCCGAAAACGATCCTGGTACTGCTTATATTAAATTATCTATGTGGACTCTCTGGGGATTATTTAGAGCTGA
Source organism: Nothobranchius furzeri (assembly GCF_043380555.1). NCBI lineage: Eukaryota > Metazoa > Chordata > Actinopteri > Cyprinodontiformes > Nothobranchiidae > Nothobranchius > Nothobranchius furzeri. The sequence continues at coordinate 57,378,852 of NC_091752.1, forward strand.
GAGGCGCAGAGCTCTGATCGTTTATGCGCTCCAGACAGATGCATCCTGAGCATGGCCGCAGTAACATTATCAAAGTCTCGCCACCTCAAAAACAAATTTTACACCCGATTGTTCATGTCGGCTCATATCCTTTCATGCTTTCTGTCTTTTATTTGTGTCTGATGCGTTTCGCTGCTGCGGAGCGAGCGCATCACTCACCTGTTTCATCCTCCGGTGACTTCACCGCACCGGTGTGACCGGCGCGCACTCCGCTATTTTTGCGGTCGGTAGATCTTTTAGAACTGCAGTTCAAAGGCAACTCATGAGGTGAGTATATTTGAAGCCAGGTAGCAGTTTTTCTTCAGGATTGAGAGGAGATGCAGGAAGATAATAAACATACAGGACAGAAAAATAGTCAAATACAAAACAAGCTCGTTTTTGTACCTAGTGGCAACAAACAGACACCACTGAAGGTAATCAGAAGTGAGGAACATAAAATGAAATTATTCTTTTAATGTTTAGAAAAGCAGGAACTCTGAGAGGCTGCAGGTGCATCAGTGAGTTTGCGGCCGCTGCGCTGGGGGAGGGGGGAGAGGGCTGAAGCAGGCAGTAAAGATGCAAAGACTACAGTTGTTCAAAGAAATGTGTGTTAACTTAGAAAATGCTGGCGCAAGTTTAATTACTTGTTAACTTTTTCTCCAACGTTAAGACTGCTGCACAAAAAAATAAAAATAAAAAAATAAAGACTGCTGCTCACGTGGGCCTCCTTGTGGCTGTGGGCCCCTGGGTCTGTGCCCAGTTTGCCCATATTATAATCCGGCCTTGGTCAGGCTGAATTACTATATTTTGCCCTAAAGCTACAGCAAATATGGAAAATAAATTAGCTTCAAACAATTTTTCATGCCTCTTAAAGTTCTAACATCATCATTAAGCTATAAATACGTTGTGGAGATAAAATAAAAATGAAAATAAATCATAATGTGGTTCTTTCACATTTGTCTAAAACCACGCAGCTTGGGTTAGGGTTAAGGTTAGGGTTAGGGACCAAAAGCAACCATTGGGCCATCCGGGTGTCAGTCTTGCCAAACCTCCGCACTTCCTTGCAACCTCACTAGTTACGAACTCACGTATTTAGCAACAGAATGCTGTACTGAATAAAAAAAGTGGCGTATACATTTTGCACATCATAGATCAAATGAGGTGAGCTGCTTAATATAATACCATTCATAAAAAGCAAGCCAAACGGTTAACATGATGGCACACTTTATGGCGTTAACCAGAATTCACCTGTGGACCTGATTTTCTTTTTGGACAGCAAGCAACTTTGCAGGTTCATAACTGGTCCTGACTTGTCACGAGGACACTTGATGTCCGCTCGTGTAGTACTGGGAGGTCTGGGACAAAGCCCAAGAGCCTGATAAAGGAGATATACCTTCAGGAGCATGGACAGGCCAACGGTGTGCTAAAACACTTTATCAGACAGAGGTGAGAACCTGCAGGGAGCCACAGGTCAGCCAGCCAGGTGGTCCGAGGCTACATCCTGTCCACTCCGCTGCCTGAGGGCGCCGTGGCTGGAAACACTGCTAAGAGAAAGCACCACAGTAGACGGCAGACCAGTTAATGTAACTATTTTAACAGACCAGCACACTTTGGTTTAGGATGGTGCTGTAAGTGTAAAATGAATCTAATGTTTTTACAACACACTTCCTTCTGCTGAAGTAATGCATGTTACAACTCAGAGGTGCATGTCTCGTCACTCATACTTTAGCCGTGTGTGTGTGTGTGTGTGTGTGTGTGTGTGTGTGTGTGTGTGTGTGTGTGTGTGTGTGTGTGGGCAGTCTGATAATGTAGGTGACTAAGACTGTTGCAGACACCTCGATGATGTCATGATCACATCACATCTTATGTGGGCTATCCCAGAGCGTGACTCATGTTTATTCTAGGTGCAGATTTTTCATCACATATGGGTTTGAAATAAAAATGGAGATGCACCTAAATGCTCAGAATGTAAATTAAACAGAAGAATGAATCTTCTCTCTCTCTCTCTCTCTCTCTCTCTCTCTCTCTCTCTGTTTCTCTCTCTCTGTTTCTCTCTCTCTCTCTCTCTCTCTCTCTCTCTCTCTGTTTCTCTCTCTCTCTCTCTCTCTCCTCTGTGTGAGCTAACTAGCAGCATGTTTACTGCCAACTGAAGCCTGTGTACCAAACAACATTAACCTCATTAAATGATTTTATAGATTCTGTTGCACAGTAAATCTAGCCGTATAAAGACTCAGTGGAGAGGACGTTCTGAGGGAGGCGATGACTCCCGTTCTGCCCCGGGGCCACATAGTTCCCACTGAGAGAAAGGCTGGAAAAGGGGGAGACATTTTTTAAGAATGTGCTGGAGATGAGTCGTGTGGCCTCTGGAGCTCTGGTGTGTGATAAAGGGACCTGTTGGAATCATCCATCTCCACGATGGGATGAATGATCATTGGGCGTTCCTGATCATTTTATTTTTGAAACACGTGAAAAACAGAGTTTAGTTTGGGAAACGTTTAGTTTAGTAAAGTCTGTTAATAACTAAACAAGGATAGAAATGAAACAAATAGCACAAGATGGTAAAATAACAGATAAAAGATTTTAAATAGAATTTTCTTTCTGAATCTAAAAGTTATACCTCACGCTGTGGTTGCATTTGCCTTATTAATTAACAAATGATCAATAATACACTTGAACTAAAGAGTAAATGACTAGTCTTGAGTGGGACGCAGTCTGTTCTGATATTTAGCTAAATACAGACGGCTACTTTAGCAGCTTTTCTCCTACATAGAGTTTGTTGAGCCTTGCAGAATCATGACCTCTAAGGTCAAATGTTTATTTGTGTTATTATGTTTTAAATGTTCCATTATTTACAGGGAATCACTACTATTCTCTTTATTAAGTGTTGGGCAAAAAGAATAGAAATCATTGTACGATGCTTTTAACAAGAACATCACACTTGTTTGGAATCATGCAGAGGGTTAGGGTTAGGGTAAGGGTTACGCTAACTAGCCCCTTTCAGTTCCAAGCAGGCGGCTTTACAGCAAACCTTTAGCTCAGAAGTAACAAAAGTGCTGCATTTAGCAGACATTTTAGTCAAACCTGGGGCATGTTTTGATATTTCTGCTACTATTATCTGAGCGTGCCTTCTCTGTGGCCGTCTCCAAGTTTCAGTCCTCCACAAACTCCCTCACCCATGGTGTCCTGTAAAGTTCTGTGCTGTCCCACTCTGGGACAGAACCTCCCTGAACCGTCTACAGGTGGTTCAGAATGCCTGTGCTCGGCTTCTGACCAAGTCCTCCAAACACACCCACATCACCCCGCTTCTCCTCCAGCTTCACTGGCTGCCAGTCAACTTCAGGGTTCATTTCAAGATCCTGGTTCTGGTCTTTAGGGCCTTACATGGACAAGCACCATCTTACATTGGTGATCTACTTAGTCTCTACACTCCCAGCAGGTCCCTGAGATCCAGTGATCAAAGCCTACTGGTTGTGCAGCACCAGGCTAAAGACCAAAGGTGACAGATCATTTGCTGCTGTGGCCCCCAGACTCTGGAACTCTCTCCCCCTGAGCCTGAGATCAGTGGACTCAGTGGTCTCCTTTAAAAAGCAGCTGAAGACTCACTTGTTCAAGCTGGCTTTTGTATGACCTTCTGTTGATTCTTCATCGTCATCCTCTTCTCATTCAGATCCTTCTACCAACTCTGCCTTTCCTGGGACCCACTGATTACCAGTTCTTATGCGTTTTCTTTTTCCATTTACTCACATTATCTTTACACAAATTTTAACTTTTGCTAATTTAATGATAGTTTTTGAATACATTTTCATTTCAAATTTTTGTTCTTGTGAAGCGCCTTGTGATTTATTTCTTGAGAGGTGCTGTATAAAAAAATATTTCTTCTTCTAAAATGATGAGTTGGGCTAAAAAAACATCAAAAAAGCAAATTCACATAGAAAACACAGACTACTTGTATTATCGGGCTCGCACTCGAGCTGCATGGCGGCGCAGTGGTTAGCACTGTTGCCTCGCAGCACGAAGGTTGCAGGTTCGAAACTCGGCTGCAGCCTTTCTGCGTGGAGTTGCGTGTTCTCCCCATGCATGCGTGGGTTTCCTCCGGGTACTCCGGTTTCCCCCATAGATTACAACATGCCCTACAAGTTATAAATTGTAAGTCGCTTTGGATAAAAGCGTCTGCTAAATGAATAAACATAAACATATTATTACTCTGCAGATATGAAAAGAAAAACGTCTACAAACACCCTTTCCTGCTGTCATTTTGAATACACACACTGGAAAGCCACAGGTTGCAGACCCCTGGCTTAAGTCTCTGTATAGTAACTGTTAGAACAAACATTATTAATTCAGTCTCAGCTTGATCCCTGCACAGCTGAACTCTGACCGTGCAACGAAAGCAAAGAATCTCACACTTCAGTGTGCGGGGGGGGGGGGGGGGGGGGGGGGGGGGGGGTCATAAAAAGATATCAGACCCGACAATAGAAACTCAGCGAACTGATAGCTGCGAGTTTGTGAGTTGTCACACCCACAAATGTTATTTACCCCCTTACAAAGAGAGCTTTTTGATCTGGGCATACCCACCGTGTCTCACCTCATAATGTCAAAGACTGAGTGCATTTTGGGATTGATTTCCTTGCAACATGGAAACACACACTGATCCTCACCTGGTGTCCGCCACCACCAGCAGCATGAGTCACAGTCTGAAGGAGGAGGCTCTTGTACACTCCAGGGTGATCGCTTCTATCCCCAAGGTAGAATTAGTCCTAGCTAATTTGAGCCTTAATTACCTCATCAGTGTCCACGATGACAAAAGTAATGCCATTAGTGGGTGGGCTCTTCATGTTTATGGTGTGGAGACAAACTGAAAAGAGCTCTACTAAGATACAAATTAACACTGGAGCTAGCATTTATGGTTGGGTTACACGCACACACACACACACACACACACACACACACACACACACACACACACACACACACACACACACACACACTTTAAATGGGTAAGTCATTCAGGTGAGATTTTCCATGAGCAAAGGTACGTTCCGCTGGCTGGTAGCGATGCAGATTGGACTTGGAAATAATCCAGAGCAGAGTGCATATCCAGGGCAACCTCTTCACACAAACAAGCAGTGGCACACCATGAATACACATATTTACACTCAGAAGACTCCAACACACGTTCTTACTCTTTGTTCAAGTTAATGTGGGATGGCAGGGAAATGAGGAAAGTAAAGCAGCAGTTCTTACAACTGGCCCTGGATGCAACTGGTCTTTTATAGGGACGATTACTGGCAGCAATTTACAAGACTTAATATGTCTAACATGCATGGCGACCTGAATGAAATAGTCATGGGGCCTCTCGTCAACTCCTTTCCTTTAAGGTGTGCAGCCACTCAAGGGTACAATAGCCAACCGCTGTTTCACAAGTCACAGTACTGCAGTGAAATCTACCTCTGGGATCAAAAGAAGGACACCACGTGCACACATGCATGCACAAACCTTGGTGGTACCAGGTGTGCAAGACAAACTTCCAGCTGCAACGCATTATATATCACAGGAGCACATTTCAGTTGTTAAGGGACTGCAGCATCCTCTCTGTGTGATCTCCAGACCTGTCAAAGTGTGGTCTGGTCTTGTCATAAGTCTGCCTTGACTTTTTCCCTAATGCACTTCTCCATGAAATCTGTGCTCGGAGTGTTTAAGTTGGTCAGACGGAAAAAGAAGGCTTGTATGTTTCCTTGCAACATCTTCTAAACTGAGCTCTCAACCACAACAGATTCAGGCCAAAGACGTCTCTCTAAAGGATGGAGGCAAGAACTAAATAAGAACCTGACATTTTCACACAGTCACAACTGTATTTGGGAACAGTCCAACGCTTACACACTTCGATTCCCGCATGCACATTTACCAATTTCTTTAACCGGACAGACAGACGTGAAGCAATCTGGGCACAAGTCCCTACAAGCAGCTACCCGTCCCCGTGTCCCAGCTCATTTTCCCCTTAAAACACTGCTTCTTTTCTTCTCTATGAACAAAAAAAAAATACTCTCTCTTTCTTCACACACACACACGCACACACACACACATAAAACGGGGGACTTCCAGCCACTACGAAATAGCAGCGTAATTGCCGGTGCTCTGTTGTCTATCAAGACCTGACCTTTTCAACATGTGTGCGTCGCGTTTGGAGCAATGGGAACTGGCGAGGAGGAAGACAGGGGTCTCCCCAGCTCTGTGGTGGTCTGACCCACTTCTCCCTCCTTTCTCTCTCTCTTTCCCCTGTTCCAACTCCCCTGAAACTCTGGGAACTCCCACTGCGTCTGCATGTTGGGCGAGTTTGGAGGCTGCAGGGTAAGTACATGGCACAAATCAGGTTCTTGGCGGGAGGACATCAAAGGCAGGACAGGAGGATGTAGAAACGGCAGCAGGACACAGAGCTGCCCTGTCTCGACGAGATCCCAGAGGGAATGGAAGAAAATCTGAGGTCTATAAGTAGAGCTCAGACGTTGCAGTGGCAAGCTCTTTGTCGGTGCCAGTGGGAAACGAGTGGACCAGTATTGCCTTACATGAATCACGTCCTGAAATACGGACAATAAAGAATGAAAAATATACAGGGAATCGTTTATAATAAACATGTGAGAACCGACAGGATTTACGTTGGTGGTATGGGGAGAGGACCGGTTTTGACTTGCAGCTAGTGGTCATCAAAACAAACATAAATAAACCAAATAAATGAGTTAAAGGATGTGGGAATCATGGGAACCGTATATAAGATCTCATAAATATCATGGAAGCTTAACGGACGGTCCACAAAAACAGCAGAATGTCAAAGACATGTCAATAAGAAAGAGTGTCTACAAGAGCCCACAGAGCAGTCTTCAGAGATGGAGACTATAAGCTCATGATTACTCCAATTCTTCGTTGGGCCTTCCAGGTAACCCTTCACTCTCATCTTTCATTAGATGTAGGCAGTCCAACCTCCATGCATTGGACTTTAAAATCAGGGCACCAGAGGTGGTGGTGGTGATGTAAGGGATTAAGACGCTGACTTGGCTTGATGACAGAGGAAAGAAGATGACTGGGAAAAAAAAGATGAGGTGAAAAGACACTGAAGCTTTTCAGATCTTTCAAAAGAAAACACTTCAATTACGATTCAGCTCTCCTCGCTTTATCACATCAACAGCATCCAACACAGCTTGAGGTCAACAAATACTGTAATTCCCATGGCAACCACACCTTATTTACCTACGAAAGCACTTTACCTCCAGAATAGAAGCCCTTCCTTGTTTATGGGCTGAAGCTGTTTCACGCGCGTTATGGTAACGATTAACAGCGGTTAATGTAAGCCCCCCCACCTGACAGAGCTCCCAGGTAGCCGCTCTGGAAACAGCACCAGAGCGGCTTTTAAAAAATAATTACAGCAGGCCTTCTGCACTTTTATTGTTGTTATTATTAGAGGTCATTAATGCCGTAGCAACCATAATCCAAGTCCTGAAACACACATGAGAGAAAGAATGAGAACAACTGGGATGACAGGACAAAATCTGCAGGACTTCTCTTCCCATTGTTCTGTGCATTCTTGCCTTTATTGGGACCACAGCTGCAGACGTTTGCATGCCTACACACGTGCATACATACATGCATACGATGGGGTGTATTGAAGGATCAAGGGCTTGGCTTAAATTAGAAAAATAGCATATTTTAGGGCCCAAAGCCTTTGAAGAAAGCTCATACTGTCATTACAGCACACAAGCCAGAAGCACAAAAATCCCTTTGCTACTTCTGCTTGTCTTGCTCCTTCTTCTGCAACTTAAGATGAAGTGTCAAAATCCTGAGGCAGAGAGAGATCACAACAAACCGATTATCAACAGGAAGTGGCTCCATTATAAGCTTAAAGACAGGAGAGCGTGCTCTCTGGTTACAGCTCTCTGTCAAATCCACACATTCCTTCAAGGTTTAGGGAGAGCTGGGTCGCCCCTGTGATGGCTCCTGCAGGGCTTTAGGGATCGGCTGGCCACCCTCACTCTCTTCTCAGGCTGCCGGCCCTGGAGCACTGCTTGAGGCACGGCTGGAACAGCAGATAGATTCTTGGGTGTGAGGAAGGCCTTGAGGGTGTGTCAACGTTTAGGGTGGGCTGACAATCAAGAGACGCTCAGCTCGACTTTGTCAGAAGATGTGATGTGATGGAACTGCAATAAGTATCTCTAAACGAGGAGGACAACGAAGGGATGACTCTTCAGACATCGGCCACTCTAGAAATACAAGACACTGGCCGTGCAACGCTTCATGTGCAGATTTAAATGGTAAATGGTAAATGGCTTGTATTTGATATAGCGCCTTCTAGAGTCCTGGAACCCCCCAAGGCGCTTTACAACACAACCAGTCATTCACCCATTCACACACACATTCACACACTGGTGGGGATGAGCTACGATGTAGCCACAGCTGCCCTGGGGCGCACTGACAGAGGCGAGGCTGCCGAGCACTGGCGCCACCGGTCCCTCTGACCACCACCAGCAGGCAACGTGGGTTAAGTGTCTTGCCCAAGGACACAACGACAGCGACAGACTGAGCGGGACTCGAACCAGCAACTTTCCGATTACGGGGCGAGCACTTAACTCCTGTGCCACCGTCGCCCCAAAAACTCTTACATGAATAAAATAACCATCTTTACTAGCTTAGGGCCAAATAACATTCTCTGATTGACCCAGTTCCTCCACAACTCCACCAGGATCTTTCTTCGTTTTTGCATTCCTATGAGCTCTGTTGTTGCAGAGGAAAATAGAAACAATCGAGGCAGTTGCAAGCTGCCTCCCTGGGAGAGACGTCACACTTCAAGAGAAGAGATGCATTGTGCCGGTCTGGGATCAATGTGGGAAGGAGACTGCAGAGTCATGCGCATGATGGAATATCTCGCTCAGGAAAAAAACCTTCTGAGTTGCAGATTTTTCTTTTCTTTTATTGCCTCGAGCGTGCAGAATGTCGGGGGAACAGTTCAGTCGTTTGTTTTCTCTACACGCCGTTTGGAGGCCGGTCACATGATGTTCCGCTCATTGGGAATGACTTTGAAACTGAGGCCAAAAGCTGAAGCAAGTTGGGGAGGCCTGGTCTCAGTGTTGGTACACGAATACATGTGAATTATTTACTTGTCGTCCGGCAGGAAATGAGGAACGATAACAAGCTTGGGAAAGACAAGCAGAATAACAAACAGATGGTATCTCATCAACTTCTCTTTTCCTCTTTGTCTTTTCTTCGCTCTTCGTTTCTTGTGTTTAATTTCTTTTATGTGCCCTGATGGGATGGAAATGTAAAACACGAACAGGAAGTGGGCTCAGGTTCAAAGTCAACTATTTTAACTAATCTGATTTCTCACTGTTAGCTCTGACAGGAATAGGGTTGCTTGGCTAATTAGAATACACCCAAATCCGTGGCTGCAGAGGTCGGTCCTGAGTAGGACCTGCAGCTCACTGCTTTATTAGGCCTAGTCCACACGTAGCCGGGGTTTTTTAAAAACGAATATCCGCCCCTCCAAAAACTTGCATCCACACCACCGCGTTTTAAAAGAAAACCCTGTCCACACGTACCCGGATAAATACGTTGTTAAGGACATGCCAGACCTGTAGGCGGCAGTACTTCCCCCGTTCTTAACCTCGTCCTTCGTCTGTGGTCTTCCGCAAGGAGCAGTAATTCCACTTGCGAAAACAAACAAGCAGAAAGCGCTTGGACAATTGATGGATCGGGTAGTGACAGAGCGCAGCTCTGAGGGCTTCCATGATGTCGGCTAGTGTAAACACAGGTCGCACACGTGATGTCAGCATTTTTTTTGTCGCGGAAAGTGACGTTGCGGACCTTAAAACTCCGGTTTTGTCTGTCCACACGCAGACACCCAAAACGGAGAAAACGCAGATCTTCACTTTGGCCGGAGTTTTTAAAAAGATCCGTTTTCGTGTGGATGACAGGCCAAAACGTAGGAAAATATCTACGTTTTGGCAGATCCCCGGCTACGTGTGGACAGGGCCTTAGACGCTACCAGAACATTTCATTCTGACTTTAGCGAAAACATTCAGTAAGGAGTGAAAAATCAAAACCATAAACGCCCAAAAGTGATTTTCTAACAAAAACAAGAATTTTCCATCTCTGTTTTTATTGATGGGAGTTTTCTGTTTTAGCAATTTTTAGATTAATTGTGGAAATTTTTAACAAGTAGAACTTGGTAAAAAATTGTTAGTATATTTTTGCTTTATGATCGTTTGTGTTTAATTGTTGCAGCTTCTTCACCACTAAGAGTTTGTCTCGCGTTTTCTGTCACGTTTGCTTGGGGGATATTTTGCAAAATGAATAACTTTATTTTCCTCCTGTTTGTTGTGAGTGTGTTTTAAAGCTTTTCTTTAACTATTGACAGCGCCATAGTCTCCCCCTCACCTCACGTCAAGAGTCTGGGTGTCATTCTCGACAGCTCACTTTCTTTTCAGGCTCACATTAATAACTTAATTCGGTCAGCATACTTCCATCTACATTCCATAAACCGTCTCCGCCCCTCACTGACCCCTCACACTGCCGCCATTCTCGTCCACAGCCTTGTCACCTCCCGTATCGACTATTGCAATTCACTTCTTTATGGTCTTCCCAACAAACTCCTTCATAAACTGCAACTGGTCCAGAATTCAGCAGCCCGTATTATCACCAGAACCCCTTCCTTTCACCACATCACCCCGGTTCTCCAGCAGCTTCACTGGCTCCCAGTTAAATTCAGGTCCATCTTCAAAATTCTCCTCCATACCTTCAAAGCAATCCACAACCTCTCTCCTCCATATATCTCAGACCTTATAAGTATTCACACCCCGTCCCGTTCA